>NW_028261390.1:51169878-51322986 GCF_051295495.1 Thamnophis sirtalis | reverse complement strand
TCTCCCAACCACGCACTGCTTTTAGAGACAGGACATTCATTGGAAGTGTTTTGCTGCTATTTTAGTGGCCATTATAACCAAAATTTAGATAAAAACTATTCAGCAATCGAGATATGAGCATTTCACACATCATGACACAAGAAATTCATGAATATATAGCTCTTTAAACTCTGAAAATCTGGCAGTAAAAACTACTATGCAAAAGGATTTAGATTCTCTTTTGCCTGTTTCTTATAACTGGTATCAAATTCCATGAATTATCTGAACACAAAGATTGGAGCAAACTAAAATGACACTTTCAATATCTTTCAGTATAAATCAAGTTAGTATTCAGACTCAGCAAACTTAAGTTTAATTAGTATTTTTTTAATCTATATGTATATTTCTAGACAGGGTGACCTTTTAAATCACTGAGTACTAGGTAAAGAGAATTAAAAACAAATGATAGTCAGATGAGTAATGAAATACATAAATATATTATGTGTGTACATATAAACAATATAAAATATCACTGACTGGAATACTTTAGAACTTCCTGCCATATAGGTAGACTAGTTCTGACATGATTAAATGTATGTTTAAATGGAAGATGCAACAGAAATTTTCCGTTTCAAAATATAAATGTAGTTTCTTTTTTTTCTTGTGTGAATGACAACATTCATTTAACATTGTAGGGTACAGTATTTATGAATAGTCTAATTGAATTGATCTAATTTTATATGGCCAGCATGGATACTATATTCTGCATTAAGACTCATCCATAAGTGAAGTAACTTAACTAGATCTAACTAGAAAGTTTACCCAGCCCTCTCCCAGAAAAATGAAATATCCTAGGAAATATTGAAAAGGCAGAATATTATGTTTCTCTGGATGTGAAAAGGAAGAAACATGTTTCAAAAAGACAAAGTAACTCTCCCTGCAGCTTCCTGCCCCCACCCACTTTGTCCATGAGCCATTAAAGCCTGAGCTAGTCCCTTTACATAATAAAGAGTTCTCCTCTTCAGCTCTAGGGGGATGGGATTAAGGCATGATAATATTGGCCCTTTACTCAACTGACCACATGGCATCTGAGAATTCAACCAAACCTGGACTCAGCCTAGAGAGTTGCCCCTGCATGGCCCCATGTGAGTCTGACAACCAATCAGAATACATTTCTTACACATGAACAGAAAACAGATAGGTGGAGCCGAACAGATTATAAAAAGCCCTGCAAGGTCCTCCTTCGGCCCTTCTTCACCCAACACCTGGAAGCATGTGATCACCTTTTTCCCCAGGACCTCAAGCCATGTGGTCCTGTCCGCCATTAAAACCATCTTTCTAAGCAGCCTCCATGTTTCCAGTGTCTTTCCCCCCCACTTGGAACTGAACCCAGAAGGACATTTCTTCCAACACAGTCAAAATCAAAATATGATTTTTATCTCTAACTAGCAAGTTTAACATGTAGATGGTATAAATTGCTAGATACTTAGCTACAGCAGTCTTTCACATTTTACACAGGCTAAAAAAGCTTAAGGTATTCTAATTTTTATGCTGTCACTGTGTTGGGTATATATGTCTATCTGCAGAGGAAGAGATGGGGAAAAAAGAAATGTGCAGTATTAAAAACAATACAAATTGACTCTAAACAATAGCAAGAAAATGTGTTAGCAGAGTAATAAAAATAATACAGTGTAGGACAAATATAAGAAAATGGGAATGAAACTACTAAGGTATCATAAGACTTACATCAATGTATTTCAAAGTTGGAAAAGCATCATGTTATTGACTGACACAGTAAATGGCCAAACAGTCATACAATCCAGTGAAGCTGCAGCACACAATGGACTATCTTCATCATATCCTTTCTGTGACTTTCCAAGGATGATTTTCTCATATTTGCCAGAAACAGGCACCAATGGCAGCAGATATTGTTATAGAATATTCTTATAGAATTCATAACTCATAACTAAGATGTAAAAGAAATAAGTCTTTAATCCTCTTAAACCCTGTTCAAGAATTATGACACAAGGATGGATTTAAATTAATGCCACGTGTCATTATCATATTTTTATAGAAATATAGAGTGTTAAGGTGGGTAACTGAAGCCACAAGACTGCAAGCAGCCTTCAAGCCATCTTTCTGCACATATTACAAAAACCACAAATTATCCTCTAAGACCACAAATTGATGATACTGTTTCCTGTCATTTTAAGATAGACACACAATCCCTGTAAAAGGATTAACATGGTTTGTAAACTAATAACTTTCCCAGACTTCTCCTTCCAACCAGCAAATATTGGAGCCAGCCCACTCATTTATTTAGTCCCGTTGTCCATTCATAATCATCCCATCCAGCCATGCCCTCCTCTGCCCAATTTTCCTGGAGTCTCTATTATCAGTTTATCCATATATCAGATTAGATTTTTTTTAAATTAATGAATTCAGTTCCTGCCAAAAATTTGATAAAAAGAAAGTATTTCATAAATTGGTTTAGAAACATATTTATAATCTATTTCCCCTAAGATATACAAATTCTAATTAGTAATTTATACACATTTTAATAGTTATACATGGAATAAAATATAGGTTTCCTCAAACTCATTTCAGAATTATCAGAATCCCACCTCTATTTTAGCAACCTTTTCCATCATATCCAGTTGTATTGGTACTAGTACAAATGTCATGTTTTAGAGTATGTATTGACCAAGTATTGAGCAAAAGAACAGGGGCATAGATAAAGACAGTATAAGATAAATTTGAGCAATATGATACCTTTGGAATCCCACTTATTTCTGACAGAGCTTGCCAAGGTGTAAATGAAGGTGAGTTTTGTATAAAATGTCAAGCTATCACAATAAGTTTTCATCTCATTGTATTGTATTTAAACCTACAGTTAACTATGCCAATAAAGCATATAATGTTACAGTTTAAAGCATTGTGTTTTATTGTTCTCCACATGACTTTATATGTTTGCTTTATGAAGCAATACATATGCAGGACACATGAAAGCTTTGAAGTGGAACAAATAGCTTAACAAAACCTTTCCAGAAAATTGTGGTCCAGCTGCTGCTATTTTTGACGTGTTTTTGATTAAAGTCCTTAAGTCTAACAAGACTGCCACAGCAGAAAAGCTGTGGGATGCTCTAAATACTGTGATGAGTTGTAGAAAATATATGTGAGGAATTTATCTACCTCTGAAAAATCAGAGATCTGTAACTCTTTTACCTGTGAAAGCATGGCCAATATTTGTATTCTGCACTAAATTCCTGAAAAATTAAAGGATGAGAATGTTACACAGAATGGAAATAAACTAAAATTTGGGAAGGAGTGCATGTATGGGTGGGGGTGAGAGAAAAAGAGGAGAAATTCTGAGATAAATAATTTACTTATAGTAATTAATTAATTAATTAATTAGAATTATATTATGCCATAGAAAGCTTCCAAATTTGGAACAATTCCTGTGATATTTTATAAGTAAGTTGAATCAGTTATTTACCAATTTAAAAATATTTCTATGATAAACTGTAATAGAAATGAACAAAAGATAAATGTTAAATTATATAAACCAAACACTCACCTATTCCTATTAATATTATTTAAGAAATAATGTTAGTGATTGCATTAGTGCTGTTTCTATGTCCAAAGCAGATTAAGTAATCTATAAAACAAGAGCTTTCTGTGAGATATCTTCATCAACACTTTTAAAAGTAAACTCTTCTTTTAGTCATAGTCAACTCCTGATGACTTCATGAATTACATATGGTAGTGATGGTATAAAAGCACTTTGTATTGTCTTCTTTCATTTCTGTAGACTTCCAGTTTATCTTTCAAGGTACTCTCCTATAAAAAAGGCCCTGCTTATGGACACATCCACCACATATGATAGAAGGTCCCCTGTTGGTGGTTACATTTCCAACAGTTTGGAGATCTATTTGGGAACATTTTGACCAATCTCGCCAGAATTAAATGCCACCTATAAAACATTTTGTAAATGTTTTCCTTATAGGATGACAACATTGTCAATTTATAATTTCCCCCCCTTACTTTTTCCCAGTGCTCCAATTCAATATTATTGAATTATAGTTTTTAGCCCAAATTATAATTGTTTTCTTCACAGTTTCTTCCTCCATTTTGAATTTTAAGAGACAATTGTATGTTTTTGTAATCATTTTTTCTTCTGTTCCTGTTACTATTTTGTCCAATTCTTGTTGTTTGTTTTAAAATCCATACTATTCTAAGTCCTTTTGTATCCTGTTTGAATTTGTAGGTATCATTTGCCACCATCCTAATTCAATTCCCTGTAATTTTAATTCCCAATTTGTTTTAAGTTTTCCTTGCCCATCCAATAACTCCTTATATGTCAATATCCTATTCAAATCTATTACATGGGGTAGATAATTGCTTCCATGGTTGATATCCATCTGGGAATTTTGTGTAGAAGTTTCTTTTGATTTTCATCCATATTTCTAGTAAGGCTCCTCTTACCTGATATCTCTGGAAGTATTTATGGGCTTTACTCTCCCCCACCCCCCCCAGATAAAAGCATGCCAGCCCACCTGTAAATCACGCAAATCTATCGTCAATATTCTTTTATTTTAAAGTAATATTATTTTATTTTGAAGTACTATCCATTCTTTGAGCCATGTTACCGCTGCTGCCTGATAGTAAAACTCCCAATCTGGGAGGCCAAATCATCCTTTGATTCTAGAATCATATAGTAATTTTAATTTTGTGCTAGCTTTTTCCCCCAGCCAAATAAATTTTAAAATTATTTTATTTAGTTCCATGAAAAAATAATTCTCTAATTTTACTGGTACAGTTTGGAATACAAATAAAATTTTTGGTAGGATATTCATTTTTATGGTCGCAATTGTTCCAATCAGCGATAACTGTAATTTAGCCCAATTTTCCAAGTCCTTTTGTATTTGTTGTAATAATTTTGAATGATTGTCTTCTTTTATGGTAGAACATTTAGTCGTTAGCCAGTTTCTAAGATATTTTACCTTTTTAACTATTTCTATTTCCAATACTCTCTCTAATTCCTCATTTTGTCTTTGTGTAAGATTTTTAGTAATTATCCTTGTTTTATTTTTATTTATTTTTAAGCCTGCAACTTTACCAAATTCCTCTACTTTTTGAATTAATATTTTCCCTGTTTCAAGGGGGTCTTCTATTATAAAAACCATATTGTAAGCGAATGCCTGAGTTTTGTATTCTTCTTTTTTAATTTTTGACCCTTTTATTTCCTCTTTTTTCCCCAATCCACGTTAGAAAAACCTCCAATGAGAGGATAAATAGAAGAGGTGACAGTGGGCATCCTTGTCTGACCCCTTTATTTATATTGACCTTATCTGTTAGATCTTCGTTTACCATTATTTTAGCTGTCTGATTTGAATATATTGCCTTAATCATTCTAATAAAATTTTCTCCAAATTTCATAATAGCAAATTGTGTGATAAGAAACTGCCAATTTAAATTATCAAAAGCTTTTTGCACATCTACCAATACCAATGCTAATTGTTTTTCTGGATGAGCTTCATAGTATTCTAATACATTCATTATAATTCTTGAATTATTTCTTAATTGTCGCGGGTAGGAATCCATTTTGATCTGAATGAATAATTTTATTTAATATTTTTTAAGTTTTTCCGCGATGATCATCATAAATATTTTATAGTCAGCATTTAGCAGCGAGATTGGCCTATAGTTTTGGATCAATTGATTATCTGTTTCTTCTTTTGGAATTAATTTTATAAATGCCTCAGTCCATGAACTTGGCATTTTTGCTTGTTCTAGTACTTCATTGTACAGTTCCAACATGATTTCCTCAAAAGTTTCTTGAATTTTTTTATATATCTCTGCAGGGATCCCATCTGATCCTGGTGATTTGTTGATTTTTTGTTTCTTAATTGCCTCCTTTATCTCTGTTAGAGTTATTTTTTCCATTTAGCATTTCTCTTGCTTCTTGGTAGGTTTCTCTCTTGTAAATAATTTTGGAATTCTTTTTCTGAGCTATTTTCCTGATTGTATAGGGTTTGAAAAAAGTTTTGGATCATACTTTTTTTTCCTTCTGTCTTATGGAACAAATTCCCATGTTCATCTTGTAATTGCTGTATTAGCTTTTTGGTTTTTTTCTTTCTTCAATTTGTGGGCCAGCCATCTACTTGGTTTATTTACGGTTTTGAAATAATTTTGTTTTGCCCTTTTTATATTATGTATCATTTCTTCTTGAAGTGTTAGATTGATTTTTGTGTTTCACCAAATCTCTCTCTTCTTTGATTTTAATATTTTGTGGTTCTTTCTGCAACATGGTCTCCAACTCTTTAAGCTTCTCCTGTAATAGGGTTTGCTGTTTCCTTTTTTCCTTATTTCTTCTTGCTGTATATGCTATCATTATACCCCACACATAGGCTTTTGTGGTATCCCATAGGTTTTGTATGTTGTTTGATCTTTCTTGTTTTCCTTAAAGAAAATATCTAACTCCTTATCCATCATTTATATATATGATTTTTCTTTTACAATTCTCTGATTTACTGTCCATCTATTTTTTTTTCCTCTGACCTTTCCATTTTACCGTTAGTGGATTATGGTCTGCACATATATTTGGCAAAATCTCCATATCTTCTATGTTATTGATCAATTCTGGGTTTATCCATGCCATATTGATTCGCAACCACAAATTGTGCAGATGGGAAAAGAAAGTGTACTGTCTTTGTTTTTTGGATTTATCTATCTCCATGCATCCCTTAAATTTAATTCTTGCACCATTTTAAAGAAGGTACATGGTAGTTGTCGTCTTTTCTTTTTCTTCTTCTTTATATTCTTATAATCTATTTTGTTGTCTATCACTGCATTGAAGTTGCCTATTATACATAAATTTTCCCAATCTGATTCAATTATTTTCTTGTGTAATTTATTATAGAATTCTTTTTGGTTTATATTTGAAGCATAAATTGTCACCCACAGAATCTTTTTTTATTTGTTGTTATTTCTGTCATTAAAAATCTGCCTTCTCTATCACTAAATATTTCCCTCAAATTTAACCAATCTTATACGTATACCACCATTCCAGGGGTGGGTTTCTCACCCCCTTCCAACCGGTTCGGTTGGAACGGGGCCGGCGGCGTCCTCGTGCACGCGCGCAGTGCACGCATGCGTACTAGCATCTGTGCGATGCTCCAGCTGCTCCTGGAGGATCGTGCAGGGGCTGTATGTGTCCTGCGCATGCGTGGAAGCGCAGAACTCATCAAAACCAGGTAAGGAGCGCGGGCGGGCGGGCGGGCCCTTCGCCGTTCCCGGAAGTTACTTACTTCCGGGTTCGCCGACCAACCGGTTCGCTGGGACCGCCGCGAACCGGTTGAAACCCACCCCTGCACCATTCCTCTTTTCTTATTTTGTGCTAACGCCAGATGCAGCTTTCCTAATTTGGGGCATTCTAGAATATTACCATATTTTTCTTTGAAATGGACCTCCTGTAGGCAGGCAATATCCATATTCTGCCTTTTGAGTCTTGTTAATGTTTGTTTTCGCTTGGCCGGTAAGTTGATACTATTGATGTTCAAGGATATCCTCTTTATTTTGTCTTCCATCTTATTTGTATGGTGATTTTGGTCCTTTCCTTGTTCTTGTCTCGGTTTGTGTTCTTGTCTTGGCTCCTTCTCTCTCTTGTCATTCTCTTTGACTTGTATCCTGCTCCATACGTTTTTCCTTTGATGTCTATTCTTCCTGACTCTTATTTTCCGCTTCTTTGCTACTATCTTGTTCGTCTTCTCCTATTATATAGTGATCATAAAATTCCTGTGCTTTTTCCAGCGAGTCAATATGTATTATTTTTTCCCTGGCAGGTTATTAGCATCCCCTCAGGGATAAGCCATTTAAATATAACTCTGTATTTGACCAGTTGGGTTGATAGGAAATGGTAGTTTCTTCTCCATCCCCTTATCCATTTTGGCATCTGTTTTAATGTTATGATTTCTTTTCCCTTATAAACCAAAGACTCTTCTCTTGTTTTGCTATAGACTTCATCTCTTGTCTTTTTTCTTGTAACTCTTACATGTATCTCTTTTGGAAGTTTATGTCTGCATGCATAGTTTGTGTGGACCCTATATGTTAGACCGGGTTAAGGAGGCATAGAAAGGCTTCAGTAACAACAGCTCTTTATTGCAAGTCAAGTAAACATCCGGCTGAAAACGGGTCGGACAGCATCCCCTTTTAAAGGGATCTTTCAGGCCTCTTGACCAATGGGAATCGCCCACTGTTCCTACTGGAACAGAGGACCTAGATGGAAACCTTTATCTGTGTGTGGGGGGGATATCTAACACTATACACTTCGTCCAAGTCATTTTCCACTTCCTGCTTGCTTTTTTGCAGAAGTTCAGCCAGGAGTTCGGCCATTAACTTTGGAAGATCTTTCTCCTTAGTTTCCACTATATTTTGGAATCTAAGATAAAACATTGATCTCTCTATCTCTAAATTTATAATGGCATCTTCCATTTCTTTGTTTACCGCCATCATTTTACTTTCTGTTTTATCTAGTTTCTTTTCTGTTTTTTCCGTTCTAGTTTCCACTATTTTTATTTTTTGCTCATTTTGTATTATCTTTTCCTGCATTGTATCAATTTTAATAATCTAGTTTGCGTACCTCTCCTTTCACCTCCACCATATCACTCCTAAGTTCTTCAAGACTTTTTGTCATTACCTCCTGCATCTTCATCATTGTGTCCTGAATTGATGTTAGGTTTCATTGCACATTCTGTAGATTTATAGTGGAGCCTGATTTCTCACCTCCTAGCATGCTTTCCACTGAATGTGGCTATCATCGCAGCTGTTTCCCCCCTATTTTGGTAACTGTGGTGGTTGTACTCATCAGTTTTTTAAAAAGTTTTTCCACAGTACCATATATTCTCATTTTTTCCCCTTTATCTACCTATTTTTTGTCTCTACCTCACTTCCTCACAATTCTTCTACCTACTTCACTAACTATTATTGATGACTACAACATAGAACATCCTATATTATAACACAATCAATACCCTATTTATACAATTGATCGATACAAGTAATAATCTAAAAGAGTATAAAATATGAAGATCTTTAAAGTATTCTATGTAAAGTTCCAATTCTAGTTTTAAATGAAGAACTATACATTAAATAATATGTATACAGGATCTGTATAATTATATTAGATTACTTAGGTTGCACAGATTTTTGGAAACTTAGAGAGTTCTTTTTCCTTGTTCTTACTGTTGCATTAGCTTCTCCTTCCTTAAAGTCCAGAATGTTGCCTTCTATCTATTTAGCACAGTCACTATCACAGTTCTCTCGCTTCCCCTGCCAGATCAAATTTCCACTGTCTTCTTCCCAGGCAGAAGCTTCTTGTATCTTTTTCTTTTCTTTTCTGAAATTCACAATGTTTAGTCCCAGTCTAATTACAATCTCAGCTCGTGTTCCTTCTGCCTGTAGTAATTCTTCAGCAAGTTCAAGGCGTCAGTACATTTACTCCATTCCTTCTCTGAATGTTAACTCCATTTTCTCAAGATTCTGCTCCCACCACTAAAGTGCCACTTTTTTTCCCCACCTTGGAGAGACACTCACACTCTAGGCTATAGGTTTACACTTCCTGAGAGTCACACCAGTACAGTTCCAGAATGGCACCCATCTTGTTAATAATAATAATCCCTCCGAGGAGCTTTACCTTGTTGTGGTGGAGGGGCTTGTGCACTCTAGTGATCCTAAGGGCTTTGTTGAACAGGTGCAACCATATCAGACAGGTCTTAGGTGAATGGCCAAACAAAATTTGCTCCACAACCCATTCAAATATGGTGAATACGAGAAAAATGAAATTTATGCCGGCTGAACAGTCGCCCGGATTAACAAGAGTTCCGTTGGATGCTATGGCTCCTGGGCATTCTGCGCAAAATGAGCTACAGGGCTCAGCTCCCTCTGCTAGGCAACCAGGGCATTGAGCTGACAAGCTACTAGAAGAAAAACTGAAAAATCTGGACTAGGGAAGAAAACATCTCCATCATGGAAGCTTACTATCAATCCGAGCCAGGAAAACGTGGATTTCAAAAATGAATGTGAATCACATGGACTGTGACATCAGTGAACAAAGGCTAATGGACCAACAACATGTAATTCTGAGCCACAAATTTTCACTGCAACAGAATTAACAAGAATCAAAGAGAAAGCAACTAATGGTCTGAGCATACCAACAAAGGAGAGTGACATCAATAATGATTTGCAGACTCAAAATCAAATTGAGGAAGAAAGAGATGAAGAGGTTGCTGAAATTGATGAAGATAAAGAACAAGAAAGCACTGAAGAACAAACAAAAAATAAATAGTACTCAATTAGCTGAGAAAATAAAGCACCAAATGGAAGATACTGAAAGAACATGTCTGCCAAAGCTGAACCAAGTGAACTGGAAAGAACTGGGAAATGTATTTAAAAAAGGTCAATGAGGCTGTGCAAACCATTCGAACCACTACATTAGCGGAAACAAACCAGCTGATGTATGCAGCAACCTTCATAACCACCAAAGAACTGGGTTTGAAAATACAAAAGAATCAAAGAGGCAAGAAAGGGAAGCCTAAGTGGAAAATTCAGCTAGAATTGAAGATCAAAAAAATTCATGGAGACTTGAGCAACTTGAAGAACCTAAGGCAAGGTCAGCTAAAGAACAAGCAGATCAAAAGCAGCCTGGAAGCAAGATACAATTTGGAGAATAAGAAGATTGCGGTAGTAATTGAAGAGCTGAAGCAGAGGGTTGTTCCATTGCTGAAAAGATTAGACGATATGAAAATTGAGTAATTCAGTTCAAGGAAAACTCACAGTTCAGAGCAAATCAGAACCAGTTTTACAAGAGCTTAGAAAGTGGAGATGGAGTAACAACAAATGAAAAGCCTGATAAAGAGAAAGCTCTGAAATTCTGGAAGAACTTGTGGGAAAACAACAAGCACAACAGAAATGAAAAATGGATCAAGGAGGTTGAGGATTCTGTTAAAGTGCATAAAATGGAAGATGTGAAAATAACAAAAGAAATGGTGCAAAAGCAGTCAAGAAAAATGAAGAATTGGAGTGCACCTGGACCAGATGAGATACATGGCTTCTGGTTAAAGGCACTTACAGGTGTGCATGAAAGATTGGCATCCCAAATGAACCAGATCTTAAAAACACCTGGCAGCAAATCAAATCAAATCTACAGATACTTGAAAAGAAATGACTTCCTTCTGCAGAACAGAAAGGATGCTGCAAAAATTCAAGGGGAACAAAGGACCAATTGCTGATTGACAAGCTAATCCTAAAGAATTCAAAGAAAAGATGAACCAACCTGTTCATGGATAGACTATAACAAAGCATTTCATTCAGTTCCCCACAATCCCTGAAAATCTTTGGTATTAGCAGCAACATAGAAAAATTCATGGAAACTTCAATGAACCTCTGGAAAATGACGCTTATGGCTAACGGAGAAAAATTGGGTGAAGTTGAAATTAAACAAGGCATTTTCCAGGGTGATTCCCTTTCACCCCCACATTTTATACTGTCAATGCTACCACTGCCAACCATTTTGAACAAAGTGAACTGTGGATACAAATTTGCAAAGAAAGGACTGAAAATTTCACAATTGGTATACATGGATGACTTGAAGCTGTTTGGTAAAACAAAAGCTGAACTGAATTTATTAATTGAAAGCACAAAAGAATTTAGTCAAGACATTGGCATGCAGTTTGGAATTGACAAATGTGCAACAATGGTAATCAAAGTAGGCAAGGTCATAGAAGATGATGGAATAGAACTTGAGAATGAAGAAATGATAAAGGCAGTAAAACCAGTAGAAGGCTTCAAGTACTTGAGGATTTTAGAGGCCTCTGATGTAATGCATAATAAAGTCAAGGAATCAACTTCAGCCAAGTACATTCAATGAAATTGCAAAATATTAAAGTCCAAATTGAGTGGAGGAAACATCATAAAAGCAATAAATACCTGGGCTATACCAGGTATCTGATACTCTGCAGGAATAATTGACTGGACCCAGATGGAGTTGGACAATTTGGACAGAAAAACAAGGACAATTATGACAATGAATCATGCCCTGCACCCTAAAAGTGATGTTGACTGATTATATTTACCAAGAGCAGAAGGTGGTCGAGGACTCCTACAAGTAAGGCAAACTGTGGAAGAAGAAAGACACAGCTTGAATACTACATCCAGAAAAGTGACGAACCAATGATTAAGGAAGTAAATAAAGGAGGCCTTTTGAAGACAATTAAGTCAAAAGCTGAATACAAGAAAGAAGTAATTGAGAAGTGAACTGAAAATTGGAAAAGCAAAGGTATGCATGTCCAATACTTGAAAAGTATAGAAGGCAAAGCTGACTAAAAGCTAACTTGGAACTGGTTAAGATCAGGGGTACTGAAAAAAGAATCACAAGGCTTTATTTTGGCAGCTCAAGAACAAGCCTTAGCCACAAATTACATGAAAGCAAAAATTCAGCATGTTACCACCAATAGCAAATGTTGCCTCTGTAATGAAAAAGATGAGACAGTTGACCATTTGATCAGCGGGTGCAGCAAAATTTCACAAACTGACTACCTACAATGCCATGACCAAGTTGCTAAGATCATTCACTGGAAATTGTGCCATAAGTTTGGATTTGAGTACAGCACTTGAGAGACCGCCTCTGCCAGTTACCTCCCAAAGACCTATCAGATCCCACATACTAGGCCTCCTCCGAATTCCATCTGCCGGCCAATGTCGGCTGGTGACCCCTCGGGGGAGGGCCTTCTCTGTGGCTGCTCCGGCCCTCTGGAACGATCTCCCCATGGAGATCCGGACCCTTACTACCCTTCCGGCCTTCCGCAAAGCGGTTAAGACCTGACTGTTCCGGCAGGCCTGGGGCTGTTGAACTATCCAGCCCCATTCGAGGTTACGGCTGTTGCAGAATTTTGAATTGTTGTTTTTATTTTATTTTTTGTATCCCTTTTTTATTGTGAGCCGCCCTGAGTCTCTCGGGAATAGGGCGGCATACAAAATCAATAAAACTAAACTAAACTAAACAGCAAAAACCACTGGGAACATCAGGTTGAGAAGGTTCTAGAGAATGAAAAAATCAAGGTCTTGTGGGATTTCAGAATTCAGACTGACAGGCACTTGACCTACAACACACCTGACATAACAATAGTTGAAAAGAAAAAAGTATGGTTCATTGCAATACCTGGTGATGCGCAAATTGAAGATAAGCAGCAAGAAAAAATCACAACGTACCGGGACTTGCAAATTGAAGTTGAGCAACTGTGGAAAAAGAAATCGTGTGTTGTCCCAATTGTAATTAGAGCCCTTGGAGCAATACCTAAAGGGCTATCTCACTATTTGGAAATTCTAAATTTATTGCACTTGAACATTCTGACTCAGCAAAAAAACACCCTATTTGGAACAGCTTATATCCTTCGACATTATCTTAACAGTTCCTAGGTCCTTGGTTAGGATTCGAGCTGTTGAGTTACCAACCAGCCCCAAAGGCTGTGAATCTCACCAAAGATTAACCACATAATAATAATAAATTTTTAAAAAATTAAAAAGGTATTCTTCTATCAAGAACTAATAGTTTCAATCCTTCCTTTTTGGTTCCACCACAAAACCGCGATGCCCTTATCCACGCCGACATAAGTGCGGAGGCAAATCCGCGGCGTCCGAAGCGCTAAGAAAAAAACGACCCTACCGCCACGACAACAGCGCGGTGACAGAAGGGCGTTCTACATGCTTCGTTCTTTGCCTCCAAAGGTAGCCCTCCTCCTCCAGCTGACAGCGGCAGCGGGCACGGGGCAAAGCGGGCTGCCCAGCAGCAGCAGCAGCCCGCGGGAAGGGTCCAGCTCAGCCGCGGGAGGCAGCAGGAAGCGGAGGAGGACGCGGCAGCAGCGGCGGCGGCTGAGGCTCTCCCGGGCCGGCAAAGCGGGCTTGCCCAGTGGCGGCGGCCGCCCATCCAAGGAGATGTTGTTGAGGAAGAAGAGGGCGGCCTGCCTCTGCCGGGCAAGCCCGCTTCGCCGGCCCCGGGAGAGCCTCAGCCGCCGCCGCTGCTGCGTCCTCCTCCGCCGCCAGCATCGGCAGCCCTGCTCGGCCCCCCCACGGGCTTCCTGCTGCCCCCCGTGGCTGTGCTGGACCCTTCCCGCAGGCTGCTGCTGCTGGGCAGCCCGCTTTGCCCCGTGCCCGCTGCCGCTGTCAGCTGGAGGAGGAGGGCTACCTTTGGAGGCAAAGAACGCCCTTCTGTCGCCGCGCTGTTGTCCCCGCGGTGATGATGCGCGGTGATGACGTCGCGACTTTAGCGACGCGATTTAATCTCCGCTATTTTGCGTAGTGCGGTTTTGTCGTGCCACGTCCTTTTTTAGATCAAACAATGTCAGCTAGTTGTTGCTACCTAATCTTGCCTCTGCATGAATAAACATAGGGGACATACAGTATTTTGGGATAGGCAACCTCCAGCCTAATATAAAGTGGGATCCCGAAAGCCAAAATTTTGTTGAGAACTCAACATTATGTTTATTTCAATAGATGTGTCACGTTCCATGTATCCAGCATTAAAAACCCGCAAGCAATAGAGTTTTTGTTTGTAGCATTTTATCCTGGAATGCTTGGAAACCTGACACTGAGTGACATACAAACAAAGTCAGTATTACCCAGGACATTTCTGCCATGTCTTAAATCCTCTTGCACGCACCTACCCCATCTCCTTGGCTTCCAGACTCTGCGAACAGCCTTGAATCTTCAGCCGCATCTAGGCCAACACTCAGCTGCTGGTCTGCTCTCTGCACTACAGCTGATCGCTGCTTCACTTCCAGCTGAACTGCTTTGACACCCAGCTGATCCTTTTGCCATTGGCCTCCCAGATGATCAGTGTGGCCAAGCCATTTGCCACCTCCCAGCTGATTAGCACGACCACTCCATTCACTGCATTCCAGCTGATTAGCACAATTCCCAGTCTTGCCCCTGAAGCGTTCCCACCCCAAATGGCAACCCCAAGATGGCTCACCAGTTTGCAGTGTAGAAGTTCAAAAATAAAAATGAAATTAATAAAAAAATATACAATATATTAAATAGTGCTTAAACCTAGTGATATGCAGGATATTAAATAATAAGCAGTAATATTTGGGAAATCTAATTCATAAATCTTTAATGAGAAAAAGATGAAGCAGAAATTGAAAGAAAGATAGCAGAAACTGCAAGTTTCAAGAAAGGATTAAGTTTATTCAGCTATAAAATTAGGCAGGCATGGGGGACATTCAGCTATTCAAAATAGATACTACCAGAAGAAGAAAAGACTGAATTGTAGAAGCTTCTTGTTACAGATACCATTTTGATTATGAAGCAAAAATTATCTTCTTTCCATCCTCATTTTCATTGTTCTTCAACTATTAGAGAATCCACTTAAAAGGACAAAAGTGCAAGCACAAACAGCCCAATGTTTCAATAGTTTTGATAGGTCCACAGTAGTTCTCTCTCTAAGTGTCAACAAGTAAAGGAAAATCTCTGGCCTGGCTGATCTCTCTGATGTTCTTTGATTATGACTTCAGCTAAGCATGGAAAGCAAAAACAGATCCAAGGAAGGCATTCCTTCTCCTTTTGTAGAGATTTCTGTCCTAAACTTATTTAAACTTTAAATAGTATTTTATCTTACATACAGAATGATTTACATTATATAAGAAATCGAGTGTGCATCAGTAAATTTGTCTAATTTCTATTAAATTTATTTATTCCAGGTAAATGGACACTGTAGGTAGTACAACCTTAGAATGGAAAATCCATGAAAATATCATGAAAATGATATTTTTAAGAGAATAAAACATGCAGAAAGTGATATAACTGTAAAATCAAAAGAGCAATAGGAATTGCATTAATCATTGTTTTCCCCTTAGCCCCCAAAGTGAGAAAATAGAAACCATTTGGATTTAAGAGAAGGGGACTAAAACAAAAAGTTTCCTTGGGGAATTGATCCCATAATTGGAGCTCTATTACAGATAAGTCTGTATTTATAATGAGGACTTCAAGAGTGAGGCCTGCAAATCACCATAAGCAACAGGGTAGGATTATAGAGCACAAATCCAGGGCTTCAGTTATAGAATCACCAGGACATCCTTCGTTCTTTATAATCTGGAAGGACTGTTCTACCAACAGTTTTTCCAAACCAGCATCCTTCAGATATATTGACACAAGGGACTGGAAAAATAACCGGAAGTAGCTTTCTAGTAGGTTACACAAATGTATAATGTACCTTACTATCTAAAGATAGGGAGCTGAAATATTCTGAAATATCATTAAATCTCAAATTTAAAATTATATAATTGTCCCTTGGAAATCAATCCTTTTACCTTGTGTGTCTACAAAGGCAATTTGTGTCTACAGAGGTAATTTAGAAAGAATGAGGTGCCATTTCAGTTATACTTGGATGTTATGAAAGTAACTAACAATTCTTAGTTAATGCATTAGGACTGCGCTTTTATTCTCAAAGATTGTACTTGTGAGATTAATTCTAAACTGGGCCATGCTTCCAATAAGTTGATAAAAGTTTTTGCTATTGTGTCCTTCCAAGTGCTGAGAGAAAATAACTAGCCCAGGGTCACCAGCTGACATTGAGCCTAAGGCAAGTCTAGAAGTCACAATCTCTCAATTTATAGCCTAATGCCTTAACCAGCACACCAAACTGGTTCTTCTGCTAATCATTTATCTCCTGCTGGTTATCCAGTACAAAATTAAACAAAAGTAATGATAATGATAAACACCAGCAGGTAACAATATATGAATCTGTCTTCTTTAGGTCTTCCGCGAGAGATATTTTCACTGGAATTCCTTTGGTTGGATCAAATTTTGATCTCATGGCCCATACTAAATTAAATTAAACTGTATACTTGAATTTTTCAGAGAGTTCTCTTTGCTGCTCTACTTCCTGAAATACAGGATGCTACGTCATACGGGGTACATACATTGATTTTCCTACTTCTGTATTATGTACGGCACATCATCTTTCTTCAACTGGTGTTCTACAACTATGGAAGTACTATAGTTCCTAAATTTCCTAAATAGTCATATTGGAAATCCCATATTGGAAAGCAAACAGGTTTCAGAAGTCTGGCTTAGACTGATCAGCACCAGCATTACAAGTTTGCATTAAAAAAACATTTTGGAGATGCCAGGAATTAAATATGTGACTTGAATATTTACTGAACTATGGCAGTTTCCTGATACATCATCCCTATAAAAAGCATACCATTCTTTGAAATCGTTGTTTGATTAATTGTTTTCTCAGACATCTTTATTCCAGTATTGAATTGTACTGCTTTGCTGCTTCTGTTTTTACTGCTATTATTGTGATCATCAGCCAATACTGTACTAATTAAGCACACACAATCATTAGATTTTACTCCAATAGTAGATTAAATAGTTATAGTCTCATCATGAAAAATATAGAACAATGGACAAATCACCCACTTAGGCTGGTATGCTTTCTTTAACTGGCAGTTAATCATAGATTTCTCAGCTGAAGAAACCTAGGATCTTTATTTGAACATGAAAAGCATGAAATGCATATGTATTATTTCAGTGCAGTTTCCTAAATAAAATAATCTGTTTAGACTGTCATTTCAATGAATGTGCTTAGAAAGAAAGATACAGAAGAATTAACAATTTATTATGTGCACTATTTAAAAAATCATTTTGGTAGGGAATCATTCCTTTCTCTCTGCTTCTCTTCAGTTTTATGGCTTTATTAACAACTGTGGAAATTACGTGTCAGGAGTTGTAAGATTATCCCATTTAATTCTTCCATTCTTTCCACCACCACCACATCTCTTCCTCCCTGTCTCCCTCCCCTTCTCCTCCTCTTTCCATGCATAACTTTCTTTGCTTTCTTTTCATCTAGATCTATCTTCCCAATCTAAAATCTAATCCACAGATTTTTCAAATCAATTCTACTTTCCCCTAATTCTTATCTACTCATATCCGCTTATTTTAATAGAGCCGAGGTGGCGCAGTGGTTAAATGCAGCACTGCAGGCTACTTCAGTTGACTGCAGTTCTGCAGTTCGGCTGTTCAAATCTCACCGGCTCAGGGTTGACTCAGCCTTCCATCCTTCCAAGGTGGGTAAAATGAGGACCCGGATTGTTGTTGGGGGCAATATGCTGAATCTGTAAACCGCTTAGAGAGGGCTGAAAGCCCTATGAAGCGGTATATAAGTCTAACTGCTATTGCTATTGCTATTAATAAAGTCTCTATCCTTATATTTCCCACACACAAATTATGCCAATAAACTGTACTTCCCCAAATGTTTATATTTTCAAATATTATTTGATTCCCTTGACCTGCCAAAGTCATATTATCCTACTCAGAAAAAAAAAATCTAAACTATTGTCCATTTAGATTTTATGACCTCTTCTACCATATTTTCCCTTTATGAATCCTTCATCTTGATTTGATTCAAGACTTATCAAATATGTCCAGATCAAATGTAATAAGTCATGATTTTCCAAATCTCTATGCCCTTGGCAAAAAGCAAACAAAAGCAAACCCAAATTCATATATACCAGACAACCCATTAGGATAAATGAATTAAAAGAACATCTGAGCAGGTATCTGGTGTGTGTCTTGATTTCTTCTTTTATAATAAACTATCTTCTCCTCACTCATTTGTTTGCCAGTCATAGGAACTAAAGATTATTATTTGCTCTATATACGTGACAACAGCAATTTGCAAAGCCCATTGGCAAGAAAATCAGGTTAGAATGACAGAGCAAGAAATTAAGCAGAAGTCTGATGTAATTAGCTACAACAATCAGTGTTCTAATTTCTGATTTATTGTTTCCTGTTTTCCTGCTGCACTTAGCCCATGCTTACTATATGTATTTCATATAGGTCAAACACTTGGCTTATCAGTTCCCAGTAAAATCACAAAGTCATAGTTAACAATATTTATTTAAACATGCAGGATGCTTCCCACCACTGTTAGGAAATGGCTATTGCTAATAGCTTGTTGGCACTATTTCCGCACTTCTGAAATGTTTTTATAAAGACCAAAAATCCTTAATATAATGAAAATAGACTGGAGAGGAAGTCAGCTTTTTCATGTTTTTTGTTAATACTGAAGTCATATTTTTGTTGTTAACATATTGCCATATCTCTGTCAAACATTTGATGTAGTAATTTAAACAAAATTAAATAAAAGAATATTTCCAAAAATTAAATAGAAGACCTTCACCAATGCCTGGTGAAAAAGAAAGAGCACATGGAACATTTTGTGCAAAAATGTTTTTTTTGTGGGAAAAATAAGGTCACAATCATAAACATCGCAATACCAGGTGATAGCAGGGTCGCTGAGAAGGAACATGAAAAAATCGCAAAATACTAGGACTTAAAAATCGAAATTCAACTGCTGGCACAAACCAGCAGTGA
The DNA here is from genome assembly GCF_051295495.1 of Thamnophis sirtalis. Taxonomy (NCBI): domain Eukaryota; kingdom Metazoa; phylum Chordata; class Lepidosauria; order Squamata; family Natricidae; genus Thamnophis; species Thamnophis sirtalis. Next base: position 51,303,573 of record NW_028261390.1, on the reverse strand, counting down.
TAATTCCAGTGGTAATTGGCACACTGGATGCTATTCCAAAAGCACTAGAATTACATTTAAAACAGTTAAAAATTGACAAAATCATCATCAGTCAAAAGCAAAAAGCCGCACTGCTTGGATCTGCATGCATATTACGAAAATACGTTACGATGTCATAGGCCCCTGGGTGGGGCCCGACTAGTAACCAATGCCAAATCCGGCGAAACAACTGGCCGTTGTGATACAATTGTATAATAATAATGTAATTATTCTAATAGGAATTATTATAATTCCTCTGTAATCAGAAAGACAAGACAGTCGACCACTTATCAGTGAGTGCAGCAAAATTTCACAAACTGACTACCTACAACGCCATGACCAAGTTGCTAAGATCATTCACTGGAAATTGTGCCAAAAGTTTGGATTTGAGTACAGCAAAAACCACTGGGACCACAGGTTGAGAAGGTTTTAGAGAATGAGAAAGTCAAGATTTTGTGGGATTTCAGAATTCAGACTGACAGGCACTTGGCCTACAACACACCTGACATAACAATAGTTGAAAAGAAAAAAGTATGGTTCATTGACATTGCAATACCTCGAGATGCACAAATTGAAGGTAAACAGCAAGAAAAATCACAAAGTACCAGGACTTGCAAATTGAAGTTAAGCGACTGTGGAAAAAGAAATTGTGTGTTGTCCCGATTGTAATTGGAGCCCTTGGAGCAATTCCCAAAGGCCTACCTTGCTATTTGGAAAATTTAAATTTATCAGACTTGAACATTCTGATTATACAAAAAACCACCCTACTTGGAACAGCTTATATCCTCTGACATTACCTTAACAGTTCCTAGGTCCTTTGTTACGACTCGAGCTGTCGAGGTACCAATCTGCCCCAAAGGCTGTGAATTAACCAAATAATAATAATAATTATTATTATTTTTTTAAAAAAACCCTAGTAGTAAAGCAGAAAACAACAAGACCTGGGAATGACTAAGAGCAGAAAAGTTGAAGCAAGAGACAGAAGCTTATTCTGGCTGCAGAAGACAAAGCCTTAAGAACAACATATATAAAGCTAGAATTGAGAAGGCAGCAACAGACAGCAAGTCCCACTCCGCAAAGAGGCCGAAGAAACAGTGGACTGTCTGGCTAGCTGCTGTAAGAAGATTGCACAGACTAACTGCAAACTAGAGCATAGCAACATAGCAAAAAATAATGCATTGACATATTGGCAAGAAATACCATTTCCCTGCGAAAGGAACTGGTGTGGGGCCACAAAATAGACAAGGTAATAGAACATGAAGAAACTAGGCTGGTCTGGGACTTCAAAATTCAAATAGATAAAAACCTGCTGTAACATCCCAGACTTAACATATGTTGATAGAAAAGAAAAAAGTCTGGTTAGTAGACATGGTAGTACCAACAAAAGAAAAGAGAAAGAACTCGAGAAATACACATAATAAAAAAGACCTGCAAATAGAAGTAAAATGACTATGGCAAATGAAAGCAAAGATTGTATCAATAATAACAGGTACCTTGGGTGACATACCAAAACATCTGGAACACCACTTGGGCACTATCAGCATTGATCAAATTGCTATTATAAAATTGCAAAAGGCAGGTTTGCATGGAAAGCTCACATCCTGCAATGATACCTTTAATATCATCAAACAACAGTAACTATCTATCCTAGGTTTTTGGAAAGGACTCAATAGTAGATAAAAGTGTCAAATCTAGTCTAAACATTTGGCTTTGTGAATAACCATAATAGTAATAATTTCCAGTCATAATGTATAGAACTGCTCTTTTTGGTATATCACTTTTATAACAATGTGCTATTGACAATTTTAAAAAGTTTAACTGGACTTACATTTGCTTTAGAAAAGTCAAAAAGCAGTTTTAGCTACTAAATTAAGTAGCACATGAACATTTCTGTCACTGTTAACTGACTAGCATAGTAAGATTTTATTAATATTTCTATAACTGGAAAATATTTTAGAAGTGTGATACTTGTGGAACCTACAACAGAATGTTAAACCAAAAACAGATTCTATTTAAAAATTCCCATTTTATTCTTTTTGTCCCTCAATTTTCTGGATGTTTTTCTTTCAAACACTCTCTGCATTCTGTACTAACTAAATATATTTAGCTGGTTTATTCTTGCTGTTTACAGGTTTGGAAAATAATCCTTTTCCTTTTAAGCAATTTTCCAAATCTTGAGAGTTTCTATAAGTTCCTCTTGGATTTGAATACATCTACAGAAGGACTTCTACTTGAATAAATTATATTATTAAGCTAATTCTTCAATATGATGGGAACTACAGATAGTTCTTAACGTACAATTGAGCCCAAATTTTTTGTTGTTAAGTGGGAAATTTGTTGTGAGTTTTGCCCCATATGACTTTTCTTGCCACAGCTGTTAAGTGAATCTCTGCAGTTGATAAGTTAGTAAATTGGCTGTTAAGTAAATCTGGGTTCTCCATTGACTTTGCTTGTCAGAAGGTTGCAAAAGGTGATCCCTGGGGCACAACAAAGGTCATAAATATGAACTAATTGTCATTCATCTGAATTTTGATCATGTGATCAAAATTGAGGAGCCGAGGTGGCGCAGTGGTTAAATGCAGCAGTGCAGGCTACTTCAGCTGACTGCAGTTCTGCAGTTCAGCTGTTCAAATCTCACCGGCTCAAGGTTGACTCAGCCTTCCATCCTTCCGAGGTGGGTAAAATGAGGACCCGGATTGTTGGGGGAAATATGCTGACTCTGTAAACCACTTAGAGAGGGCTGAAAGCCCTATGAAGCGGTATATAAGTCTAACTGCTATTGCTATTGCTATTGATCATGGGGATGCTGCAAAGGTCATAACTATGAAAAAATTGTTATAAGTGACATTTTTGGCGCCATTGTAACTTTGAACAGTCACTAAACAAACTGTTGTAAGCTGAGGACTAACTGTACATGCCAAATATATAGTAAATGTCAGCTTCCCCACAGTATTTTTAAAGATACATTTAACTCTATGAACCATTAAGATTGTATATACTGATTGCGGGATGAATCAGTTGAAAGCAAATTTGACTAAATCATGCCTTTGAATCAAATCTTCCTACTGAAAGTTTGACTAACTTCAATATATAGAAGTAAATCAATGTCCTAAAAATGCTTTGGAAAGATTTTAAGGTAAACTTCAGGATGGACTATTCTCAAATATTATTGCAATTTTCTTTCCATATATGAAACAAGCTGGGGAAAGAGGTGAGCACCTTAATATGAACTCTTTCATATTAAGATAGTCAGCCAGACTTTTATCATTTCCATAAATCCTGACTGTCAGAGCACATGGATGAATGCTGGTGTGTTGTTTTCTATCACTCTTCTTCAATCAGATTAACTTGGAAGAGGAAAGAGAGGCTCAGGTGTATTCTTGCTACTGTTTTTTAAAATTGGTTTGCTTCGTCTTATGTAGTCTTTCACTTTTTGCCAAACTAATGTTCTATCTATTTGTTTGAACTATACATGGCTAGCCTATGGTTTTCAGCTTTTTCACTTATCCATTTATTCTCCTCATCTCCCCATAATCATTGACTGAGTTAATGAGTTAATCTTTTGTGCATAACTGAGTTAGATATAGTGTTCTTAGTATTAATGTGCATAATATAGGATCTTTTAAAAAAAAAAAAGTTACACAAAAGATATCCAGTGGATTCTATAATGGAGTGAGGATGTGAACCTGAGCCTATTTAAGGCTTAGTGGAACACTTTAATATCCAGAACATTAGCTCTCAATATGCTGTCACTTTTAAATAAAAATTATCTTTATACTCAAAGATGCAATCCTTTTTGTCTTAGAGGTAGATTTTAATTTTCCTGTTACAAAATACTATTTAAAACACTACAATTTGTTATCTCTCAATAAGGCAAATGAAAGGTTCTTATTTTACTTCTTTCATTTAATAATTTAATACAAATATTTCTTGCCTTATTAGTTTGACTGGCAAATCAGAGACTTAACTGGTAGAATACAACTAGAACCTGAGACCAGGAACTTTCTTCTTTCTTTCACCTTTCGACAATTTATGCTGTTAATTACCTCAATCGACCAGAGAACAAGCAATTCTCTATCTGCCGGCTGGCAAGTCTGATCTCCAAAAGCTGCCAACTTTGAAGATTTAAACTCTACAACAAAGGGCTGTTAAGATAAACAGTTTATGGAATAACGCACAGACAGTTGGTGGACCCTCTTTGGTAATTAAAGGTAGACACCCCCACTACCTTTCTTTTCCTTTCCTTCCCTTCCCTTTCTTTTTCTTCCCTTCCCTTTCTTTTCCTTTCCTTTCACTTCCCTTTCTTTTCCTTTCCTTTCACTTTCCTTCTCTTCCCTTTCCTTTCCTTCCCTTTCTTTTTCTTTCCTTCCCTTCCCTTTCTTTTCCTTTCCTTTCACTTCCCTGCAACCATTTTTTAAAAGAATATGAAAAAATAGAAGAGAGCCAGAGTATTTCTCTGATAAAAACAAGCCCACATTTTACATTTCATAAGGCCATGTTTGATAAATAAGTTTAGATTTAAGTCAAAGAAAAGTTGTGGAATGTTTTTTTTCCCCAGCACTCTTTTACAAGAAGTGCCAATAAAATGACATTAGTAACCTCACATTTTTTTAATTTTGGTCTGTCAAAAATGATGGCTCTCCTCATAATTTTATAAGATAATTCAGCTGACGAACAATTACTGAGTTTTCTAGTTCTAGCTGCACAGAGGAACAGTTCCGATCATTATGTATCTTTGTTTCTAGGGGAATTTTATATAATTAGGGCAGGACTTCAAAGTTGGAGGGTGCTTCACTTCTCCAAATAATTTATAAAAACATTTTCTCAACATTTTTCATGCAGAAAGTCATGCAGCCCAACCTGCTTCTTAAAACAAAACACAAAGGTCACAGTGTTACATTTTATTTTGCAATGTCCACATGTAGTGCATGCCTAGTATGAGCTAAAGCCAGAGAAAGATATGAAGAAATACAAAATGTTTCACTGGACAAATTCCACTTCCTTTTTGCCTTACAGTTGCTTTGCTTTGTCTCTATTATGCAAACTGCATAATCAAAGCAAATCAAAAACACTTCAGAGAGGCCTGTTACCCACAACCCTCTGGTTGGCAATGTGAACTCAGTGTTCCTTCTGAATCAAAGATTACGAAGGACATTTAACACAAGCCTGTGATTTGTTTTAGCACTGTACTTATCAGACATTGTTGAGATATGATAACGGTTCCTGCAAGAGAATGTAATTATAACAGTAGCATCATGGAACATATCCAGATATTGCTTCCCATCTGTTTGCGAAGTGGATTTGATGTCATGCTGATTAGTGGTTAATCACTTTCCAATTTTTCTTGACCCTACATCTCTCCTTTTGCCTTGAGCTTATGAGAAACGTTCATGTTCAAGGAGAAATTGTTGTTGCAGAAGCAAGTGTAATTCATAATGTTGCTTTTTTACAGGTATCTCTGCAGCCATAGAAGAAGAGTCTTCTATCTTTTAGTTCCTGGAGTCTGAATACTAAGGGAGAAAGGTGGAAGCAACTGAACAGAGAGAATACATCTCTGCTCATCTACTTCTAGGAAAAGAAACTCTTCATTAACTATTTCTGTTTTATTTTGTTCTTGAAAGCAGTGTAAACTCATATACAAACAAAACTGTCATTTATAGATGCTCAGAACCATCTTCTCAAGCTTTCCTTCATTTTAATTGTGAAGGAAAACAATTTTAGTGATAGAAAGGTTGGTTGTCTGAAAATTTCTGTAGTCATATACAATCCCATCTAAAAAAAAATTAAATAACAGATAATACTTTGATTCCGAGGAACAGGACACATATTTAACTGATAAATCTGCTATCCATTTCAGCCTGCCTACCTTTCCTGAAAAACTAGTCCTGCAGTTATAAAACAACTTTTGAACAGTGTGGATGGCATTCAGAAAACCACAATAAGTAAGAAAATTATGTAAAACTGGGTGCTTTATTTCTAAGTGTAACAAAGTGTGTGTGCATGTGTGTGTGTGTGTGTGTGTGCGTGCGTGTGTGTGTGTGTGTGTGTGTGTGTCAGAGGTGACAGGTTCTGGAGAACCGGTAGCGAAATTTTGAGATTGGGGAGGGAATGGAGATTTTGCAATATTGTTCCCCTGCCATGCCCACAGAACCGGTAGTAAAACTTTTTTGAATCCCACCACTGGTGTGTATGTATTTATCTATGTGTATACACTGTATATAAAATATATAGAATTAAAGACTTTATTCTAGAGATTAAAGTTTTAAAAAAGAATTTAAAACTACACAACTTTTGATTCAGGTTGGTTTTTTATTTGCTTGCCTAGTTGGAGGTGAATTAAATCTATGTAATGTTTCATTATATATTTTTTGCAATATTCCCCAACCTATTCCTCCCTCTCTTCTTTCCTTCTGGCTCTTATACGCACATGCACATACAAACACCACAGTCTTTCTACACACTGACAACTGAAAATAATCAGTATTTCAAAAGAGTTCTAAAGGGCAGGAGAGGCTGAATTTGTGAAAAGACATTGGGTAGGAGGTGAAATAAGGAGGGGGAGATTTTAAAGCCTGACAGCAGTGAAATTAAACAGATAAATTTCTGAATTCTTTTATCTTGTAAACATCCTAATTATCAACTTCAAAGGAAAGAGGATGTTCCTTCTTCTCTGCCAAACTGGAAGAAACTAGTTTCCTTCAAGTCTAATATGGGAGATATGAAGGCCTTTGAATGGATCATTGATTTTTATTAGTAGCAATCAAGTGAGAAATATTCTGGTGTGTGGCACAAAAAGTGTAAAATGGAATGGTTTATAGTTCAAAGGAACTATTTGTGTCAGGGTTATTTTGCTAAAATGTGTTGTAAGCTTACCAGGTCAATGGAGTGCATTTTCTCAGCCACCTTTGTATTGGAGTCATTTCTCTGCTCGGAGGTTTTTCTAGAGACCTTAGTAATTGTTGACTAACTAGTTGACAATATAATGTTCACCCTCCATCAGCAAGCATGCTAACAGTCATTCTAAAGAGGGGGTGAAAGTTGCTGAAATAGTTTTCCCCTTCAATGTTTTTGGTCATTAAATCACCTTACAACTGTTTTATCCCACCCAATGAAGGGATCACTTTTTTAAAAAATGGTGCATATTGAATTGAGTTACAGGATAACAAATATCATTTCAGTCCCTTTACTCCAATAAAAAATGCACATAACACTGGTAAAGGAATTTGGCACCCTATGCAGAAAAATCCTCCAAACATTTTTTCTAGAAAAAATAATTACGGTAAACATTGATAATAATGACTTCCAATTAGATAGATTTTCAAAAAATAGTATATGATTATTGTCATGCTCTGTTTAGTAGTATTGTTTGCCTGCTGAATGACGTATCATATACCCAGCAGTTTGCAAGTTGGAATCGATACAAATGCCATCTCTTAAGCTGTAAAATACCTTTCCTGATCCTGATTTATTGTGCAAAAGCTGCTAGCTGTAATTACAGTAATTCCTACTGTGTATGTATATATTATTTATGATGCCAGGTCAATAAAATTCTTATGTATCAATCAACTCATGCAACCTGTAACAAAGAAACAAATGAATGTACATATATTTATAGAATGTGCCATGAACTCTTAATAATGACTTTAATTTCAATAGGAAGGAAGGGTGTTTAGAAAAGAGTCGGGGGGGAGGAAGGGAGAGAATTTCAATCAGATCTCTGGCCTTTTCTATATTAATTTCTACTAACGTTAATAGATCGGTGTTTATCAATATCGTGTAGCTCAGTTTTCCAATTTTAATAGTCATTTCAACAGTACATATATATACTAATGATTTATGGCAGCTTAAGGTCATATTTGCATGAACAACTGAGAATACGTCCTGAAGAAATAGGCAGCAAATGTAAACTAAAAATAACTTCAATCTATTTAGGCCTAAATTTAAATCAACATTTTATTCTCTATTTAACCCAAAACACCCAAATACTATTACATGGTTTTTTGTTAAGCCTCTGTGAAGCAGCACGTATGGCAGAGAATGTTATAGCTGCACAGTTGTATAACTTCGTAAAGATATTTAGCCACCTAATATGTGAGTGTATGGTTAGCATTACAATAATAAACAAAATAATTATCTCAATCGGCATCATATTGGGAGATGATTAGAACACTTCTTGGGGGATCATAGAAAGGACATGGCATGAGAACATGGATGAGATTTTCTTTCTCCAACGTTGGTGGAGACAGCGGTCATGCATGGGTTAACTCAGTCAGTAACCAATAGAACTGAGTCTACCAAAGTGATGTCATCGCCTCGGGAGAGTGTCCTCCTGCTTTTTCTAGACTCAGTTTGATCGAACTGGTTGTGCTAACTGCTTTCTCCTCAACTTTAAAAGTTATTTAAATCGTAATAATTGGATTTTGTCCTAAATTTCATCTAAATTGGAAGAAATCAGGATAGCTCTTTAAAGCTAAGTCTCTCAACTAGCCTGGGGCTATTGGAAGAGATTTTTGAGGCTTTTGTCTGTGGAGCTTGCCGGCAGAGGGTTCTCCGGCAAACAGCGCCTCGTGGCAATGGCCTTTGGAGGCCCCGCTCTGCGCTGCTACCTCTGCTGGGCTATGCACCCCCCTCATGCTGCAGCTGTTCCAGCTGCCTCCAAAAGCTGCCAAGGACCGCCAGCAGTCCCAGAAGCATCCCCCAAGGAACCCGCCCCCCCCAAAAATAGCCAACATCTTAAGAAACCCCAAAGACAAGATCCAGCTAGAAAACCAAGGAGTCTATGAAATACCATGCAAAATCTTCCCAGCAACATACATTGGACAAACTAATAGGAGAATAAATGCACGCATTGCAGAACACAAGAACGCAGTCAGAAAAGAAGAAAAACTTTCCTCCCTTTTCCAGTACCTTAAAGCAACAGGACATGAAATTGATTTTTTTAAAAAAAGTTTGATTGTTTTAATTAAACAAAAACACAAAAAAAGAATCATCCTTCGTTACATCTTGTAGAAAGCATGTTGATTGGTTACAAATACATTTCGTGTGTTTCTTTCACAATCATTACATATACTTCATTCAAATTGAATTGTACATTTTAAATCAATTTTTTAAATATATTTTAGTATCACTGTACCTCAATTCTCATTTAATTACAATTATTTAAATGTGCTTTTATCTGAAATCATTTGTATTTAAAGACACAACCACCTACTGGCATTCATTTGCAATTTCAATAAACCTCCAATAACGTTACACCTTTATAAGATATTCTGAAACAAAATCAGTTATTTAGATATCTAAACATTCCCTCCCCTTCCCCCCAACCCACAATTTAAAGCTTATATCCAATTTGCTTTTAGTAATACAATACACAAACATATATATCATTATCCACTAACATTTCCTTGTTATTATCGTAGTTAACTAAAAATTATTTACTATTTATACCACTTCTCCTCTCATCAGGCCCAAACGAAATTATACCTTTATAGCAAGATTTAAACAAGAATTTATTAATAAAATTTATAGGTCTTTTCCCTAAATCCCAATTTACAATTTATATCCATTATTATTATATTATTTTTACTAATTAAGGTTATCATTTCATTATTATTATCATAGTTAATTATATGTTAACAAATGTACATTTAATAACAATCTAAAACAATCTACAAAATACTAACATTCCTACTTATTAATCACCAAAAATATCCATTAACATTTCCTTGTTATTATTGTGGTTAACGAAAAATTATTTACTATTTATATCACATCTCCACTCTTCAGATCCAAAGGAATTATACCTTTATAACAAGATCTAAACAAAATTTTATTAATAATTTTTAGGTCTTTTCGCCAAGTCCCAATTTACAATTTATAACCAAGTTACTTATACTAATTGAGGTTATCATTTCATTATTGTTGTTGTAGTTAATTATATGTTAACAAATAAATATTCAATGATAATCTAAAACAATCTACAAAATACTGAAATTCCTACTTATTAAACACCAAAAATTAACTAACTTTTTATCATCAACTTTCATTATCAACCTGTTTCTTTCCAGTGACAAAACAATCTTATCTCTCTTGCCAGTTGTTGTGTCAATTCTCTTCTCTCCGCACTTTATTGCTTAAAAGCTCTCTCAAATAGTCTCGTTGCCCTTGAATTGTTATTAACATTAGCTTGCCTTTGGTCGTCAAATTTATTTCCGAAAGGTTTCTCTTCTTAACTCCATCATTATCACCCTTTTCACCCTTCCTGTATCTTGAAATCTGGGATAAGGCTCCAAATTGTCAGATTCACTTTTCCATATTCCCTTCTTTCCACTTTCAGCCATATTTGCTCCATTAATAAGTTCATCTATTGTCTTTATCTTCTATATTTTCATTCTATTCTTTAATTTTTGGGACTCCACCCCATCAGCTTTTCCTGTGAGAAATAATAGTCTATCTAACTTCTTCTCAAATCTCCCAAATCCTTCCAGAATATTTTGAATTCCAGCCAGGATATTTTGAAATTTTAAGGTTTCCTCATCTGGATATTGATCCATTCCCCCCCCCCCCCAAAAAAATGAAGGAGAAAAAAAAGAAAAAAAGAGTCTGATAGCCACTGCCACTCTAGCCTTCCACGCCTCTTTTCTCTCTCTGTGTGTGTGTGTGTGTGTGTGTGTGTGTATTTATGTGTATGTATGTGTGTGTGTGTTTTATGTATATATGTGTATATGTGTGTGTGTGTGTGTGTATGTATATGTATATATATGTATATATATGTGTATATATGTGTGTGTGTGTGTGTGTGTGTGTGTGTGTAAAGTTAATTTAAGCACAAGTTCTTTTATACACTTCAAAGGAGAAGGGTTCTATCTTTTTCTTTCCTTTTCCTTCTCTTACCAAAATATTTTCCAAGAGCACCTGCAAAAAACAATTCTTGCTCTTGACTCTTTATCAGATTTTGCAGCAAGTTACAAAGTCAGTAAGATCAAAGAGGAATGAACAAATGGACTCAAGACTCTGGCTTCTGAATGGCAGATTCATACTTGTCTCAAGCTTATGGAAAACAAAAATCTTTAATTGTCTTTGGTGGAATTTAATAAAAAATGGTAGGAAGAATTTGTTAAAATAAAAAAGATGGTTTTAATTCAAGCCAAAAAATAAGGTGGTAAAAAATAAAGGAAAAAAAATCAATCTGGTCACTTCAAACAGAGAAACAGGAAATGTTACGGTCACTTCAATCCACAAAATATCATTACAAGAAAAAACAAGAACTTTCCAAGGCAGTCCAATAAGAATTAAATTCGCTGCTTTATTCTTTTACTTAAAGGAGTAATTTATCTTTTTAAAAAAGTTTCTTTGGCCAATCTTTCTCAGAATAAAAAAAACCCTCACTTGATGGACTCACTTTGACTTCCTTCCTTCCAGAGCCATCTCGACTTCTTCAGTCTGGGGGCTGCCTGTATGCTGCCGGTTTGAAGCGCTTCCCAGGGACTTTGTGATGTCCCTGAGACCAGCAAGGCTTTGTCTTCCTGTTCACCATCTCTATGGTGGACTATCCAGTGGCAAAAGTGTCAACAGCGGTCTCGGACTGTCGAGACCGCACGTTGTGTTGTTGTGACGTTGTCTCCTCCTTCCCAGGACATGAAATTGATTTTGAAGGAACCAAATTACTCTCCAAAACCGAACACTTCAACAAGAGAATAATTATGGAAGCTATCGAAATAGAGAAACACCCCTACAATATGAATAAACATGATGATACCTCCCACCTACCAGACATATGGAAACCAGCCCTAGTCAATAAACGGGCCAGGACCCAGAACAACACAGGACAACATCACCAATCACCCTCACCAAACATCAATTTCATCAAGCTATCAAGATGTGACAACACAGCCAACCAATCTGTTTAAAGCAACAAAGCCAACATTCCACACACACACACCTATATTTATAGAAAAATGGCAAATATATATATATATATATATATATACACACACACACACACACACATACATACATACATACACATACATACATACATACATATACATAGATAAATAGATACATACATACATACATACATACATATATATATATTCATGGACACGCACATACATACATACACCATTTTATATAAATTGACCTTCCCAGAAATGTGACATCTCCACTTTCTCAAGTAAAATGGGGCCACTTATTTTCATAACAATTATCAGTGAATGTAACAAGCAGGCACAAATAGATATATACATGTTTTTTTCCAGAGCATTTGCATCCAAAAACAATTGCTGTTCTTAAAGAACTTCTTATCTTAAATCTAATTTTCTTTCCCACTAAAGATTCATTTTGCCTTTTTTACCATCAAGTAATTAAATATTGTTAAATTATTAAATCACTGACAATTTCCTATAAGAAATAAAATCAAAATTTAAAAATGCATAAAAAACAAAAGTACAAGTGATAACAATTTTTCCTGTAGGTATCATCTAATTAAATAGAACTATTTCTAAAAAATTAAAATGCATTGCTGTTTATTGTTTTCTAGTATATGCCAATAGGACAGTTGAGTTTCTAGATCAGGATTAAAATTTATCTTGCAAGTGCACAAACTAGTCTAGAATTAATCAGATTTTTTTCCAAATCACTGAACTGAGTGCAGCTCTTAGTAGATACTGAATAGCTTTCAAGGGCTGAAAATATTTTTTTCACACTGTGGTAAAGATCTGTTGACAATTTTGTTATTTTCTCCTCTATGACCAGAATACTAATGGATAACATATAAAACGCCTACAAGGAATATCTATATAGTTTATATTATAAATTCATACAGTATTTTTCCTATCCCACACATTATCCAAAAGGAGTTATACTTACTATTCACTTGCTGTGGTCTATTATTATCTTGACAATTATGTATATATACAAATATGAATTTCTTGAAGGCATTTGCATATTTCTAGGGTGTCTTAAGTGATTTTATTAGAAATATGTCATACCTCTTACAGGAAGGAAGGGAGGGAGGAAGAAAGAAAGGAAGGAAGGTCGGTCAAATATTATTCCTACTACTAAAACATCTGCTCCAAAACAAGCTTTGATTTTACTTTATTGCAGAATGCATACTCAGTTGCTAGGCTGACTCATGCCAAAAGGCAAATAACAGTGGACCTTTCCCCCTTTCTGTAGTTAACCAGTGAAAAAACTGGATCTGTTTATTCTCAAGCATCAGCACTGCTAAAAGAATAAGACATCAGAGGCCTGTGAATGAGAAGCTCTCTTCAAGCCCACAAAGCCTTTGCTCCCAAATCTACCTTAACCAGTTTAAGGAAAGAGCTTTTGGCACCAAGTCTGCCTTCGGTGAAAGACTGATAATGATCGTGAAAGACATTCTGTGGACTCCTGCTTTGCTCACTTCAAAGGCCTTCAGTCTTAATCAACATTAAATCATCATTTTCCCTTGCATATGGGGACAGCTGTACACAATCTATTTGTTTTAAAACAGATTATGGTTCATTTCCCTACTAGAATGCTCGTGTGTTGGGTTTTCTTTAAGGCACTTAATTAGTTTAACTAGTAATTCACCCAGTAAGTTATATATTCCCAGTGTTTTTCAGGATCTTACACATATTTCTTTGGCTATTAAAATGAAATACTTTTCAATATCATCTTGTCAGTCTAATGGATAAAGCTTATCCAAGAACTGCATTCAGAAGTTCAGCACATTCAGCAGACTTTGCTACTATTTCCGACTTAATCATTTGTGAAGATAGGTTACTATGTCTCCTTGAAAAACTGGGAATGGTTGGAGGCTGCAATTCTCAATCCACTTCATCCAACTCTGTAAACTTTGATTAATTCCCTTATTCCATTCACCTAAAACATGTATTAGATTTGAACTCAAAGCATTATATGAATTTAGCTAAGGGCAATGACTTTCCAATTAAGGAAAAAGTACTTACATTTTGAATTTAGATGCAATTGCAAAAAGGTATGCCTAAAATGCTAAGACACCTGGTTTTAACCAATAGTAATTAGGAGCTTGTAGCCATGTTTTGTTATTCCCATGGACTTGATATAACAGAGATATAGTACTGCTATCTGCTGACTTGAATTTTTCATATTCTCTTCTATTTATTATTGAAAAGAAAGAATTGCAACATTACCAAATTTATTTTTTGGGATATTACAAAATATTCTGCTCAGTGACTACATCCTTGAATTAACTATGAATAAGACCAAAGAACATAGCATTCTATTAGTACAGTGGTTCCCAAACTTGGCAACTTTAAGACTTGTGGACTTCAACTCCCAGAATTCTCCAGCCAGCAGAGCAGAGCTGGCTGGAGAATTCTGGGAGTTGAAGTCCACAAATCTTAAAGTTGCCAAGTTTGGGAACCACTGTATTAGTAAGTTTAGCTCTTGGGAGGAGGAGAGAAGTTCTGAATTTAGCCATTCTTGGTGGGCTTTGCAATTGTTCCCAATCTCTTCTTGATATACAACCATCTCCTACTTTGAATAAATATTTTTCCTTGACCATACTTCATGTATACTGGAAATATTCTAAAAGGTTAGGTTCGAAAACAGAAAAGGCCCATAGAAACAGATGGGGTTTTTTTCAGAAAAAAATCTCCAGTTGAACCAGTTGTGATTCAAGATTATTGCACTTTCTACATTTGTGATTCTTGGCTGCAGAAGCTTTCAAATCCTATAGTTTAAAAAAATGAAGTCACATTTTTAAAAAATGTTTAAAAAAAATGTCCAGTGGCACCGGCTGTATAAAATCACATTTTATAGCACTTTGCAGCAAGTAAAAAGATAATAATGTTTCATCATTCTGCTTCTCCTTCTTTCATGTATTTCATTATTAATCCTCTAGCCAATTTTTCCTCTAGATTTTATACATATATACAAAGAGCATCAGTTAGAACTTATGCACACTATTTCTACTCACACTACAAAAACCCAATGAATCTGGGTTGGTTACTGAAATCAGAAGTTTAGTCTTCCAAGCTTTCAGACTTGTGGTGGAGCCCATCCTCAGGGAACTTCTCTCCACCAGAATGTGTGCTTTGGGCTTCTATGTGTAGTATTTATGAATGAATTGTATACCAAAGTATATAATTTTGACGAATAATGCCAAATGGCATAGTAGATCAAGGAGGACACCTTTTTTAATTCATCATGACAGAATGAAGAGATCTGACTATGAGGTTATGATGAGTTCGATTGCTCATCAATCAAAGATGCTGAGTTTGTCAACTGGAAAGCAAACAGCTCAGGTTTAAGACCCTTCCCTTGCCCTCACTTCTGCTAACCTAGCAGTCTGAGAGCATGCAAATGCAAGTAGATAAATAGGTACCACTTCAGTTGGAAAGTAACAAGGTTCTGTGTTCCTTGGCATGCAGGCCATGTGATCATGGAAATGTCTTGGGACAATGCTGTCTCCTTCAGTTAAGAACACAACAGTTAAGACACAACTGTACATGGGAAACTTTTACCTTTACCTTTATGAACCTTATACTTAAACATATGCTCACTTGCATAATCTAACTCCTCCAACTTGAACCATTCCATCTGTTTCTTTTAAAGGCAACTCATCAGAAAGATCTACTGAAGCCACATTCATTATAGTTTTTTACTATAATATAAATTGTTGACTTAGGTTGTTGGTGGTTTAAGGGAGGTGAATTGGTGATCATAGTCTGAGCCTGCTTGTATAGAAATATGTCACTAGGAAGTGATGGTTTTCCTCTGTAGACAGAGGGTGCAAAACTAACCATTTGTCAGAAAAATTCCAAAGCTTAACGTATCCAGTTTATGAAAGAATATGATTTCTTTGCCAAATACAACTCTCATTCATCTCTAAATATCAGCTCACACTTTACTTTGGAGACTATTTTGAGAACTTGCGTTTTTAAACAGTTTCTTGTCCAATAATAACATCTTGTAGCTTTGAGAAATATAAATGTTTCCTGTTTTCTTATTGTAGATGGATTTGATGGGGCTCATCAAAACATCAGTGTCCTGAGTTGTCAGGCCTAGCTTACCAGATACTCAACATGAGAGGAGCATTGCCAAATATTCAGCGTAGACTAAATCTAGAGTCAATGCTCATCTTAGCAAATTGTTTTTCTGCAGAAAAATATTTGTTTTCTGGCTTTACAGTAGCTATAGCATAGTCAGAAGCCTGCCAAGTACTATATTACTGTACGTGTTAAAAGTGAATGATTTGTAGAGTATCTTCAGAATCAGAAGGCAGGTGATTGAAGAAGTCTGTAAACTTATTCTATATAGACAAAAGCCGCTCTCTCCCATTTCAATGCTCTAAGTTTGACTTTGTTTAGAGTTCTGCAATGCATTAAAATAAAGAACAAAGGAGAGAAAAAAGCAACAGGAATACAATCAAAAGAGAAGAAGTTTAAAACATATGTGATTGATCATATGACTTCAATCAATATTATCCATGTAAGGAGTCTGAAAATGGCACATCATGGGTGGGGTAAAATTTCAAAGCAGGAGTGCATAATTAAGTAAGTCCATCCATAGTTCAAACATGCTTAAGATGTATCAAGGTAGCCCCTTCATACACACACATACACAGAGGAAGACTTCTTTGTAGCAATATATTCCTAATATATTCCATTTCCTTATAGTTAATATTGATTCTCCTAATCAATATTACTGATCATTAATGTTACTCTCATTAGCCTCCATTGCTGAATCTACTTCTTTTTCTTTCTTCCCTAAGGTAATAAACATAACAAAAACAGTATCTTAGGGAAACTGATGCGATGGTGGAAGCACATGGAAAGGTTGCAACCTGTTGCTGAACAATGAAAGTAAGGCCATCCACAACACCTATTGTCCCTTCCTGTTCACCCACAATACACTCCACACATTCATTTTTTTCCTATTAAATCAAAAGGTTTGAAAAAGAAGATGGGATGGAAGTATAAGAAATAAAACTGAAGAGTTTATAGATTCTTAAGCCAGCTCTCTCCATCAAAATGTTCTCCACTCAGAAGGAAAATCAACACTAGCTACTTGCTTCTCTTCAGGCTTATACTTTTTCCTATGTACATATTTTCTGGAAAGTCATCTTACTCAGTCAGAGATGATAGATAATACAGACACTCTTGCTTGGAATCCTGAGACTGGTAACATTCCGTGTTTCATTCAGTATGCATATGCAAGTGTTCACTTTACTGTCTTCACTGACCATGTGTAAGCCATCTTTATATAGAGAAAGGAGAAAAGCAGGCAAAGATGACAGAAGAATCCATATGACTTATTCATTATTAATTAAATAGGAGGCCAATTATTTTATGCCAGATTTTTTTTTAAATACAATTATTTCTTGGACATGGTCAAGGCTGCACATGTTGGCACAGTTATTGTAATGATTTCCCAGGAAGGCTAGGGCTGGGCCTTTTATTTTTGTTGGGTGTGTTATGTATGTGTGTGTGTGTGTGTGTGTGTGTGTACTGTTTTTGTTATATCACTTTCCAATAGAGATGGATTCCTACTGGTTTGGACTGGTTCGGCTGAGTAGGTAGTAACTTGGCCGGCCATGCTCCCGAACCAGTTCTATTGGCGGCGCCTACGGCGACAGCATCTTGTTTTTTGCTTCTGTGCACACACAGAAGCATTTTTTTTAACCTACTGTGCCCGCGTGCCCAAAGCGCGGCCCTGTGCGAACCGGCAGTAGAAGAAGCTGGAACCCATCTCTGCTTTCCAAGCTGGCTGTTACTTAGATGTGTTGATTTTAATTATCAAAATCCTCAATAATACTCATACAGATTGTAGATTTTTTTTTACATGTTCTTGAAGTTACATATCTGGACAGAGTCCACAGGCTGCTGTAGTATTTAAGCCCAACAGAGCTTCAGTGTACTTATTTTTTGTAGCTTCCAGATCAAAGTGGCAGTAAATTATGCTGTGATTGTTTCAGGAATTGTAGCATGATCTTGTAAAGGCCACCCAAAAATGCTCAGAAACTGTGTATGCTTTACAAGCATGATTTCCCTACCTCTATAATAATAGCCCACAGTTTTGGAAAACACAGAGATGGTAATTGTCTGCCATAAACAATTAATTCAGTTGACTCATACAAATACTGTTACCAGACATTTTAATGCCATACAAAGAGAGAAATAATGATCAACACTTCTACAAGTATTTTATTTATTAGATTAACATATTGTTGACTATAAAATAACATATGGTTTTGACTATAAAATAACACTCAAGGTAGTTGAAGGTGTCCAAAGAAAATACAATAAAATAATTATGGATACTCAAAATGACAAAATGATTATCTCACCAAACTAAAAATAGATTATTTAATTTAACTGAAACATAAAGACCAGAAACTAGAACGAATTTAAACTCTGTAATACATCCTGCATCAGAAACTGGAATTATGCTGTCCGGCCACTTAAAATGTGGACTTTTATTTTTAGGGTTACTTTCCTTATAATGTAAAAACATAAGTTTTCTTTGTTTGGGTCATTAAATACTAGATATGTTGATGATGTATCATCAATGGAGTTTTAGGGTATCTTTTTTGATGCCTTCATGCCAAAAAGTGGCATATTGCATATTATGTCATTTCTCCCTGTTTTTCCATACAGATTATAAAAAAGAGCAATTGTTGAGCACTCTGGTGAACGAATAAGAAGAAAGAAGGCACCATGAAAGAAGGTACCATTCCTGCCAGTGTTCAAAGATTGGCTATCTTTGAGAGACCAGGATACCTGATCTGTTTGTCAGGTAGAGCAGACAGGACATTCAATCATATATTGACTGCATCGAATAGCAAATGTTACCTGGGCAGATAATAATGCAATAATAATAATAATAATAATAATAATAATAATAATAATAATAATAATAAAACAATACAATCAAACTATGTCAAAATATAGGATATATCACAGTGGCAAGAATCAACCTGACACAGCAGTGGGAAAGAAATATCTTGTCTTCAATACAGACTTGGGAGCCTAAAATTGAAGACTATGCAGCAATGGAAAAACTGACTGCATACTTGCATAAAGTGTAACCAAATTCAAGCATATTAAACATCAAAGTAAGCATATTTTTGAATTAAAAACTGTTTTAATAGCAATCAGAATTAAACGACACAGA
Source organism: Thamnophis sirtalis (assembly GCF_051295495.1). Classification (NCBI taxonomy): domain Eukaryota; kingdom Metazoa; phylum Chordata; class Lepidosauria; order Squamata; family Natricidae; genus Thamnophis; species Thamnophis sirtalis. The sequence continues at coordinate 51,284,412 of NW_028261390.1, read as the reverse complement.
AAAGACTAACAATGTCCAAAGTAAACTATAAAAATATTCAAATTAGCAATTAATAGATGGAGGCAGGAAACAAAAATGGGAAAATGTCATATTGACAAAAATGAATATATATATAATATTTGGTTTTCTTTTAATTTTTTATCAAAATCTTTTAAGCATATATATATTTGCATGATTTACTTCACTAATAAAAAGTAAAAAAATCAATAGATTTTTTAAAATTATATCGCTTTCAATAACAACAAAAATAGAAATGACCTTACTGCATTTATGTCATTGGAGATGGAATGAAAATAATGTTCTATTGAAATATATTGTTTCATGTCAATAAGAAGCAATGATGTATATTAATTCAACTTTGAGATCTAATATGTTTGTAGATCAGTGACATGCAGTGAGGTTTATGGCTGGTGAGGCAGTCCTCTCCCCCGACACCCCACTGACTAAAGCAATGTCTTTCTCCCACCTGTGCTAGCAGCAGCCCGCCTGAGCTCTGCCACGAGCACAGGCGGGCGAAATAAAGTCTCTTTCGCCCACCTGTGTTGGTGGGCTGCCGCAACCACAGGTGGGTGAAAGAAAGTACTTTAGTCAGTGGGGTGTTGTGGGAGAGGAGCAAATGCCTGAGCATTGCATTTATTAAAGGAAAAAGAAAAAAAGGAAATTTGAAGGAAAAGAGGGAGCGTGGGGTGGGGGGCATCAGAAACGGAGAAAGAGAGGAGGAAGAGTGAGTGTGACGCTGCAGCTTTAAACAGAATGACAGAGTTGAAGCCTTTAAAAAATGCGCCCTCTACTATGAGGCAGGAGAACTGCATGCCTCAACTAGATTTTTTGGGCTTTTAACCCTCGCTTAACTCTGCTCGAGCGCCTAAAAAGTCAGACTAGATGAGGCATGCAGTTCCCCTGCCTCATAGTAGAGGGCGTTTTTTTAGAGGCTTTTTTAAACAGGCAGTCATTCACAGTGTGGCAGCAGCTCACCTCAGCACTCACTGTTTCCCATTTATATTTTTTTCCTTTTCATGATTGACAGTGGTGAGGCTGTGCCTCCCCTGCCTCCCCTGACTGCACGTCACTGTTGTAGATAGATGTTTATAATCTATTTCTGTCATGTTGGGGTTCTGGACAAAAAAAAAAGAACCTTCAAAGATTTATTCTTTAACCCGCAACAAACATATGGCTTTAAGTATTCAGTACTTTCCAGAATGGATTAAGGAAGACCAATGAGGGATCACTATTAATAAATCATGGCTTCAATTTCTTGATATATGCATTTTTGTAAATAAAAGCCTTTTATATTTTCATTTCTTTTTTTAAGATTCCCCTGTCTTTTTACGATGTTGTATATTTTTTCTTTGCTTTTTATATTTAATTAACACAAATAAACAAATTACATACAAAGTAAAAATATGATAAAACTCAGCAGTGATAAACTGCATATAAATTGAACTTTGGAACCCATCTATTTTAGCACTACTATTTTTTCCTGTAAATTCTAGATTCCCAAATACCTAAAAAAATACAAGTGTCATTACCTAAAGCCAAAAAATTAAAATACTGCTCCTCGCCACTTATGAAATTGTATTCACTAAACCCCAAAGATGACTTAAATATTGAAATCATTTTACCTTCATCCCAAAATGTTAAGGTTGTTATTGACAGAATTTACTGAATCCATGCACTTTTGAATAGTAAAGGTAGTCCATGACTTACATTCATTCATTTAGTGACTATTCGAATTTACAATGGCACTGAAAAAAGTGACTTATAACAATAGCACTTACACTTATATACAGCTCCACAGTGCTTTACTCAGAGTGCCCTCTGAGTGGTTTACAATATCAGCATAGTGCCCCCAATAATTTGGGTCCTCATTTTACCGTTCTCAGAAGGATGAAAGCCTGAGTCATATCGAGCCCCATCAGAATTGAACTCCAGCCTGTGGGCAGAGTTAGCCTGCAATACTGCATTCTAACCACTGTACCACCAGGGCAACTTATGAGAACTTTTCACACTTAACATTTCCATAGCCATGTGATCAAAATTTGAATGCTTGGCAACCAGCATGTATTTATGACGGTTGCATCAACTTTTGAGCCTTTCTGACAAGCAAAGTCATTAGTGAAACCTGTCTCACTTAACAACTGTGTTACTAACTTAAAACTGCAGTGTACAACTGTGGCAAGAACGGTCGTAAAATTGAGCAAATAAGCTGTTTATGTCTCTGTGGGATGTTACATCTTTAGCTTCTGCTGTTTCATAACAGTGTAAGGAAAACATCTTCATAATGCAATTTCAGGAAGACTGCAGTGTAGCATTAATTTTAAAGATGGAATGAACAAAAGAAAAATGAAAGGAAAAATAATTAAATGAATTATTTAATTCAGTAATCATTTCATCTTAATGGTGAATTTCTTTCCTCAATTAAGAGCACTTGCCAATTATTATTATGGTTTGTCCCACAGTCAGCCAGATGTTTAGACTAGACATTTTTATTTACCTTTTGAGTCTTCCCAAAGACCTGGGATAGACCGATGTGGATGTTTGATGATGTTAAAGACATCCTTGCAGGATGTAAGCTGTTCCAAGTAAAGCTGCCTTTTACAATCGACTGTTGTTGATTCAGTTAATGCTGATGATTTGGAAGTGGTGCTTCAGGTGTTTTGGAACTGTACCCAAGGTGTCTATTACTAGTACCACCTTTGTCTTCCTTTGCCAGGATTGTTCTATTTGCATTTTGTGAGTTTCTCCAGTTCTTTCTCTTTTATTCTGTTATCTTCGGGTAATATTATTATTTATAATATGCATTTTAATTATTCTATTGTGGAACTAATATAATAATTTTCTTTTCCACCCCACTTGGATCTCTAGAATGACCCTGAGATTTTAAAATCTTTTTCTGGTTCTATGCCCAGAGAAAAATTAAATGGCCTCTCATTGGTGGGTGTTATCTTCCTGAAGTTTTTCTATCCTCCCTCTTTAGTCAGTATATTTTCAGATTTCAGATTTCAGATTTAGTTTATTTGTATGCCGCCCTTCTCCGGGACGGACTCAGGGTGGCGAACAACTCAAAGGGGGAAAAGGGAACATAAAACACAATACACATGATTAAAATAAACAAGAATCATACAACCATATAAGTCGAGAGGGAGGGGAACTCATCAACCCCAGGCCTGCCGGCACAGCCAGGTTTTGACGGCCTTCCGGAAGGCCTGGAGAGAGGTGAGGGTCCGAATCTCCGTGGGGAGTTCGTTCCAAAGGGCCGGAGCTGCCACAGAGAAGGCCCTCCCCCGGGTAGTAGCCAGGTGGCATTGGCTGGTGGATGGAACCCGGAGGAGGCCGACCCTGTGTGATCTAATGGGTCTTTGGGAGGTAATTGGCAGCAGGCGGTCTCTCAAGTACCCAGGTCCAATACCATGAAGGGCTTTATAAGTTACGACTAGCACTTTGAAGCATATCTGGAGACCGATCGGTAGCCAGTGCAGCTCGTGGAGGATAGGTGTAACGTGGGTGTACCGAGGTGCACCCACAATCGCTCGCGCGGCTGCATTCTGGACGAGTTGAAGTCTCTGAATACTCTTCAAGGGCTGCCCCATGTAGAGCGCATTTTAGGTTATCCCTAAGCCCCACATGGGACTTAGCAAAGTAGAATACTTAGCAAAGCAGAATACTTACCTTGGTAAGTTTTTCTGTTTCTTGACAATCACAAAAATCCTTGCTTGTATCACTGACTTTTATATCTTCTGCTTCTGGAACTCCTGGTTTTTCTTGTACCTTTCCCTCCAGTCAGAATTTTACATAGAACCTTTGTAGCAATAGCCAACGAATAAAAATATAAGCCAATGACCGTCAATACAATGCTCACAAATGAACCTCTTCTGTTCTTTTGTCTGATATATAACCAGACAAGCATGACTATGCACCTTAATATCATAACAGCTTCTTTGTAACCATTGACAACTGCACCCTGATAACCCCAGCCCCCCCATTCTACTAAACCTATTACATAGAATTAACAGTTAAATTCCAATAGACTGGTTCTCTTCACCATTGTTTATAAAGTGACTATTACCTTTCAAAACACTAACTTATTTTTATGTTAACTCACCTTTAAACATTATTTACTTCAGACTTTGAACCTCACAGACTTTTTTCTAGTAGAGCTGAGGTGTTACCTCAATTTATACTGAACGTCATCATTTCAGTTTTCATAGCAAAGCTGTAGTAGGAATCTTTCCAACAACATTTTTCTTCAAGAAAATACAAAGCCAACAATCAGAACTGAGCATAAACCTCTGGCAGTTGTTCAACCACTTCCCTGAACCAGCTGTGCTAATTCAGTTCTTCTTGATCTCATTTTAGGAAGAAATTTCAAGCTTAAGCAGAATCTTTAAATAGATCTTCAGTTTACCAGTTTTTGTTCAATTTGTTCCCGTTGTATTTAGAAATAACACTGTACTCACCACTTTTTTTTTATACTCTCAATCAACACCAGAGGAAGTGAAAAAGCTGTACTTGACAGCCAGAACAGACAGATACACATTTGACTTCCTTGGATGTTGGTGTGCTTCAAATGAATCATATAGTAAGCCAGGAAAAGGACAAAGGAAAAATGTAAGGGTATATCTTTGGAGAAACTATTAAAAATACATTCCAAAATTCTCTTTATATTCTGAAACCTACTTCTAATAAATATCTTTTTAAAATTAAAAATGGAAATGATCAGAAATTAATGCTGTTTCTAAAATTTCCTCTCCATTTTCTCAAAAATCTTGTTCATATTTGATTGGCCGGGGGGGGGGGGGATGGCTGAAATTTTCATTGGTATTTTGTGAGTTTTTATATAACAAGAGGAGACTGAAAGTTGTGTAAGAGTCTATTTCATCCTATAGTCATATCTTCTGCAGTGTACTTGGCTTCCTATGTTTTTATTACATCTCAGTAAAAAACATACTCCTCCTTTTAACAGACAAGGAAAGACAGCCAGCTATGTCTCTCTTTTCTCCATGTGGGAGGGAAGCAACTTCAGGAATCAGTCTGGTAATTTATGCTTCTCACACAGAATTATGATGTTGATATCCATAAATATTTACTACTTAGAAAAGTCAGATAATGTGAGACATGGTATTATTCACAAGGGAACAGTTTTTTTATCCTCTGAAATATTTTCTTCTGCTAATAGGATATATTGATTTTTCACCTTCCAACAGTTAGTGAGGTGGTTAGTGTTTGCCACTATTATCTCTGAACTAGGGAAAACAACTTTTAATTATTTTTCGATGATTTCAGCATTTTTAAATGTAATGCTAACATAAACAGATTAAAAGCAAAGAATTGATAAATCAATATCTCATAGGTTCACATAATCCCACATATTAATTGAGGGTTTAATGTGCCCCCAATTGGACAAGAAAATAGGTACCATCCTGTTTTTAAAAAAATCAAAAATAAGTGCTATAAATGGCAAAAGTAGTTCTGCATGTATGCAGATGAAAGCATGCATACATTTATAAGAAGATATAGTGAACCAATTAAAAAAATAACATCTGCAATCGAAAGAAATACCTTTATTAGATTTATAAAAATGCCATGCCAGAGACAAAACTCTTCATTGTGTGAGAGAATACAAAATCAGGACATTGGGGAAAAATTGAAAAATTAAAAAAATTAACTAGCTAGGAGATGTTTAGATGAGGTATCAAGATGACCTGATTTTTTAATTTTTTCCTGGTAATACCCATAAATATTTACTACTTTTAAAAATCTGATTTTGTTTATATCCTCTGAAACATTTTGTTTTATGTCCATTTTGTTCAAAAACAAACATTTTGTTCTTGCTCCATTGAGGATACATACCAAATTCTTTATTTACTACTACATGGAAAACATAACAGATTGAGTTCAACTGTGAGTTAATACAAAAGGCATTCATGCAGAGTGAGGCCAAGTCCCCTCTAGTCCCTAAACCCCTTCTTTGCATCTTGGACATCCACCTCTGACCATGACATCAAATTTCCATAACAAGATTGTTACTTACTACTTTGAGGAAACATAAAGTTGTAATGGAATTTCTTAATATCCTTTCAAAAGGAAAGAGAAGAGATTATCCCCATGAAGCAGGATGGAAAAGAAAAAAGAAATGTTTTCATATGCATGATATCTTTCAGGCTAATTTCTCCCATTCTCTGCAGTTGCACACATCTATCCATCCACGCCCATTACAGAATGTTTGTAAAGACTTCATACTTTCAGAGTTAAAGCAAAGTGTAGAAAATATTAGGGACTTGCAAGCACATTACAGTCCATCTATTGCCTGTTCCTGCGGAAGGGGCTTCTCTTAGGTGAGGAGACAAACATTCATACAATCAAATCATAACTATTGGTTGAATTAAAGTTTCTCTTTTAAATTTAGTTTAAATTCTATGGGGTTTTTTAGGTTAGCATTTCCAGTCCTATTCCAGGGGTTTCTACTGCCACCTAGTGCTCATTCTATTTTCTAAATTGTTGCTTCAAAGAAAGTAGATTCTTTTCATCAATGAAAGTTCACACCCTTAAAACAAAACTTTTTTTTAACCTGTGGCTGGTTCATCCTTACTATTTTTATGAAACAGACTACATTTTTTTTTAAAAAAAGCCAACTCAATTACTGAAGTAATGCGGAAGTAATACATTTATCCCCTTTTAAAGCCTTTAAGTACTCCTAAGATAATTGCAGTGTGAGCCTTGAAAATAGTACTGTTGTATAATGGATGGTTGAATCTAAGAGGTTCCAAGCTCAAGTTTCTGTCTTGAACATGGATCTTACAAGGTGACTCCTGAGTAAAAGGTGAAATGGTTATTTATTAACACCATGTGCACATCACTGTGTTCACAAGAACCCACGGCCCTTTACAAGGGAATCCATGAAAACCATCAAGCAAAACCTGATCGACTTTGTGGAAAAATAATGTTGACTGCTTTCCAAAATACTGTTAGAACGTAATCCAGATGCAATATATAGTGATAAACTATTATATGATAAGGCAGCGTGTGCAGAAAAATACATGACTTTTGCTCCCTTTTGTGTGATTTCACTGTGTGGCAATCTCAGCCTTGTCTTCTGAAAGGAACAAAATTAAATGGTTTGGTTCTAGTGGAAATAGGTGGTTTAGGAGATATTGCGTTATAAAAGCAAAGCTTAAAAAAGAACAGATTAACCAGTTCTAAACTCAATTCTTGATGTCCCCATGGATATGTCCAAACATTAGTAATAAAATGATTTGCTAGTGTATTTTTTCTCTCATCCCTAAATTGGGCAGTGATTTCAAATCCTGTATATTATTTTGTTCGAGAACGGACTTCCAGTTTGCTCATGGGGTCGGTTTAAGCCCTCCGGAGGCTTGAGAGACCTTCATGAGGCTTCCCTGAAGCCTCCGGAAGACTAAAAAGGATCCTACGAGCAAACTGGAAATCACTTCCAGTTTACTCGTAGGGTCAGTTTAAGCCCTCCAGAGGCTTCAGGGAAGCCTCTTGAAAGTCCCTGAAGCCTCCTGAGGGCCTCTGGTGGGCGGAGGAGACTGTTTTAGCCTTCCCCAGGATCCTATAAAGCCTCTGGAGCCTGGGGAGAGCAAAAAAGCATGCAAAAAATGGGGGGAGCACCTTTTTTTTATTTTTTATTTTACTTTATTTGTATGCCGCCCTTTTCCCTGAGGGGACTCAGGGCGGCTCACAATTCAAGGGAGGGGAAAAACAGACAAGTTACAAACATGAAAAACCATACACCGTTAAAAAAACACAACAGTCATACCATTCGAGTGGGGTTGCAAGTCTTTAGCCCCAGGCCTGTCGGAACAGCCAGCTTTTAAGGGCTATGCGGAAGGCCTGGAGGGTGGTGAGGGTACGAATCTCCACGGGGAGTTCGTTCCAGAGGGTCGGAGCAGCCACAGAGAAGGCCCTCCTCCGGGTAGTTGCCAGTCGACATTGGCCGGCTGATGGAATTCGGAGGAGGCCTAGTCTATGGGATCTTATTGGTCTAGTGGAGGTAATTGGCAGTAGGCAGTCTCTCAAGTACCCAGATCCAATACCATGAAGGGCTTTGTAGGTGACAACTAGCACCTTGAAGCGCACCCGGAGATCAACAGGCAGCCAGTGCAGCTCGTGGAGGATAGGTGTTACGTGGGTGAATCAAGGCGCACCCACGATCGCTCGCGCGGCTGCATTCTGGACAAGCTGAAGTCGCCGAATGCTCTTCAAGGGCAGCCCCATGTAGAGCACGTTGCAGTACTCCAGCCTAGAGGTCACAAGGGCACGAGTGACTGTTGTGAGAGCCTCCCAGTTCAGGTAGGGACGCAACTGGTGCACCAGGTGAACCTGGGCAAATGCCCCCCTCGTCACAGCTGACAAATGATGTTCAAAAGTCAGCTGTGGGTCCAGGAGGACTCCCAAGTTGCGGACCCTGTCTGAGGGGCGTACTATTTGACCCCCCCAGCCTTTAATGCGTGCATGCACACTGGGGGGGTCGCACGCTACATTATGGATGCGGCATTCACATGCATGACCCCCTACGCCCCCCCTTATGGCATGTGAGCCAAAAAAGGTTAGTCATGGCTGACCTAGTCTTTCTTTTCATAAGACTAGACATATCCAGTTCCACCATGTTTTATCCTCGAGTCCCTTAATTATATTTGTTGTTCTTCTCTGCACTCTTTCTAGAGCCTCGACATCTTTTTTACATCATGGGGACCAAAATTGGATGCCGTATTCCAAGTGTGGCCTTACCAAGACATAAAGCGGTATTAACTTCACATGATCTTGAGCCTATCCCTCTGTTTATGTGTTGGCTTTTTTGGCAGCTGCTGCAGCTGCTGCACACTGCTGGCTCATATTTAAGTGATTCCTCTCAAAGTCACCACTATTGAGCAAGGTACCACCTATACTATACCTGTGCATTTTGCTTTTCTTGCCTAAATGTAGAACCCCACTTTTTTCACCATTGAATTTCATTTTGTTAGATAGCGCCCAATGTTCAAGTCTGTCAAGATCCTTCTGTATCTTAAGCCTGTCTTCTGGAGTATTGGCAATTCCTGCCAGCTTGGTGTCATCTGCAAATTTGATGAGTTCACCATCTACTTGTCCAAATCATTGATGAATATGTTGAAGAGTACTGGACCTAAAACAGACCCCTGGGGTACCCCACTGCATACCTTCCTCCATGTAGATGCAGTTCCATTGAGGACTAGACATTTAATTTAAAAATATTATTAATTTCTTTATCTACCATTGCAAGAGAAAGATGGGTAGCTAGATAAATCAGTATAATCATTCCATCAAAATACCCTGTCAGGGCATTTATGCTGATGGATGCTGAGTTCAACATGGCGGATGCAACTAATTAATCAAAGAATCCTCCTCACCCCACCCCATGCCTGTTTAAAAGAGGTAAGATTTTGATTCCCTAGTCATATCCAACATTTTGAAACCAGGAACATTGCTGCACACTCCCTGGCTCTGGAAATCCATCCAAAGATGACAAAATTATCTTCGCATAGGGCATTACAATTTTATTTATTTCATTTATTTATTCAGCTTCTATAGCCATCGTGCTCAATCAATAACTCTGAATCTTATCATATTTCCTTGACAAAAAATTCTGGGAAGCAGCTTACTTAAATAGATCTGTAGAGAAAGAACCGTATCAATTGTTGTTCACAGTTCACAGAGAAGCAAATAAGATTGCATCCAATTTTCCCATCAGAAGTGTGTGTATGTATGTATGTATGTATGTATGTATGTATGTATGTATGTATGTATGTACAGTATGTATGTATAAGTTTTAATTAATCCTTAAAACCTTCTAGACTTTAGATAACTTACAATAATTAAGTATCAAAATGGACCTATGAATCAAAACTAAATTACAACAAAAACTAAAAATAATAAAATTAAGAAGTAATTCCATGATAATTCTCAATGTTCAAAGTTTCTATGAAAGAACCATCTGGCAAGCTGTTGCAGAAGTTAGGGCTGCTACACAACATCACTCACAAGCAGGCTCTTGATGTGCTGGAAGGTGGACACCTTCAAGGGGTACTCTCTAGTTTTGTGGATGGCTGGAAATTAAGACCGTCATTATAATTTTAGCTCCACAACAAGCCCTAAATCTTGACTCAAATGGGTCTAGGTAATCATCTAGAATTTATGCTCAAAAGAATGCTAAAATGGATCTTAAAAGTAACGGTTGAACCATTTCTTCTCATAAAAAGGTTGATTCCTTATTCATCAATGACATTTCAATTAGATTTCTTTCAATGAGGTTAGGAAAATCACAAGAATCTAGAGAAAGAGAAAAGATGAATAATGTATTATTGTCATAAAAACTTTGATTACTATTATTTAATGTACTTCAAATCAAAAATTAACACCACAAACCAAATATGCCTAAAACAATTATTTCAAGTTCTACCGAATTTGTGATTTGTCCATAATTTAGAATTCAATATATATACCATGTGAAAGTATATTATTTTTATACTATTTCATTTGGCTCAATATTATGAAAATTGACAGGATTTTTGGAGAAATTTATCTAGTGTTACCTTGAGATCCAAAAAAGTAAAGCTGATTTTTATGACTAGGGAAGATTAATTAAATCATTTCTAATTATGATACAGTTCAGAGTTCTGCATCCTCTTAAACACAGGAAATTATTAGGATAAAGCTAGCTGTAAAGTAAACTCATAATATAAGCCACTTTAAAAAGATTCCTAATTTCAAGAAGTTCTAAATGAAGCATTCAGATAAGTATCATTTGAAAGCATCTCTTTTTACCATTTAAGTTCATGGGACCCTTACAGCCTATCATTTTCCCGCAAATGCCAGATATTATTATTATTTTCAATGATAGCCCGGAGAGGAAAAATGTATGTTCATCAATTTCCTGTTCTTTGAGAGATAACCATGACTTTAGCCACTGGTTTATCTTTATCCTAAGGCAGGAAATTTATCACAATTTATTCTAGTTGCATTCCAAATTGGCCTTGTTGATTACTGTGATGTAAACAGTGTGGAGCATTTACCTCAGTTGGAGCTGGCACTGATGTGGAGCAAAGATTGGCTGAAGAGCTCCAATTTAGTGAAGTGGTTGTAACATCAGTCTAAACACTAGTGTTATCTAGCAAATGCTGAGGAGGTTTTTTTTAAAAAAAAAGACAAAAGGGGAAGCAATGAAAAAGAAAAAAGAAAACTGGATAGTTCCTCTGTGTAGTGCTAATGGGCCACTTACTGAAATATATTTGTTTGGAAAGAGAAATCCAGACATAAAAAGGTTAGATCCCATCAGAAAGACATTCCCAACATGTACAGTTGGATAAATCCCTCATTCAAAGGTTACTGTTAAGACATTTTTAAAGGTCAGGATAAAAATATTCAATTGAAAAATTGCTTGCCCTGATCATAGACAAGCATAAGTCATGCATGAGTATTCTCACAGCTTTATAACAGAGTCAGTCTAAATCTAAATAATATTTTTTTCATAACAAAAGTATGAGTAAGAGCAGACTTCCGTGACTACAGAAGAAAACACCAGCTGATCAACATCAATGCATTAAACAAGGCCAAGCACTAAATCATGAATCAAGGACTTAATACAGGAGGCTTTTGATTAATCCTGAAATCACATGTTTTTCATGATAATTTTGCAAGTGCTACATAAATCTTATGCCAGAAAATAGGTTGGAGGCAAAGTAGTGGAATTTCTCTACATACACACACATGCACCAAAATGAAGTTAAAATTCCTGGAGTAATTCCATCAACTCAGTGAATCTCCACATTTAATTCTGTAGAGTTGAATAATCTCTCTTTAAAACAACATTCGATCTGACATCTTCATAAATTTTAGGATTACAATTCCAGAATTTCCATTTAATTTTGAAATTCTAGTCCCACATTTTTGAAAGGGAATCTCATAGAAATTCCCACTAAATGGAAAAAAGGGCAGAAATTTCCATAAATGCATAATTTCCTAGTTCTGGTGGTTCTATTTAATCCATATTATTCATATCTTTTTATTATTTTTCCTGTTACACTAAAAAGTAATAATATGTAGATGTAGATGCCTAGATCGCAAGGAATGGTGCAATGTATATTTCCTGTGGTTCAGTGGATTTCCCACATGAAAAGCTGATTAAGTGGAGCATCAAAAACAATGCTTAAAGTTCATCCAAAATGCAAAGCTCACTCATAGGTTTGTGGCTCACATTTGGCTAAAACTGCATTTCAACAGATTTAAGATATTGTTTTCTTTTATATTGTGAATGATAACAAATGTCCCAAAACAGATGTATGTTTCTAGATTTCTGACTGCAAGATAAAACTGTTATTACATCATGCATGCATGCGTGTGTGTGTGTGTCAGGGGTGGGTTTCAACTGGTTCGCGGCAGTCCCCGCGAACCGGTTGGTCGGCGAACCCAGAAGTAAGTAACTTCCAGGAACGGCGAAGGGCCCACAGGCCCGCCCGCGCTCCTTACCGGTCATTGAAGGCTTCTGCGCTTCCACGCAGGCGCATGGCACATACAGCACCTGCGCGATTCTCCGCGAGCAGCTGGATGGCACATACAGCGCCTGCGCGAGTCTCCGCGAGCAGCTGGAGCATCGCACAGGTGCTAAGACGCATGCGTGAACTGCGCGCTTGCACGAGGATGCCGCCGGCCCCGTTCCAACCGAACCGATTGGAACGGGATTAGCAACCCACCACTGGTGTGTGTGTGTGTAAAATCACAGCTCACAGCTCTCAATTTACAGATGATAGAGCGTAATCAAACTAGTGTCTTAGTCTAAGCTGATTTTTTTAATGAGAGAAGATGGCAAGGAAGTAACAGGCAGTAGAGAGAAAGCAGAGGTACTTAATTAATTCTTTGTATCTGTCTTCTTGCAAAAGGATAATGTAGTCAAAAACATAACCATAACAGACAGACTAGGAATACAAATTAAAATAAGCAAAAAAATAGTAAGAGAAAACATGTCTGCTCTAGATGAGTTCAAATCACCAGGACTGACAAAATACGTCCCAGAGTTCTGAAGGACATAGCAGATGTGATTTTGCAACCAGTGAACTATATCTTTCAAAGATCCTGGAGCACTGAGGAACTACCAGAGGATTGGAAAAAGAGATGTTGTTGTTCTCATTTAAAATAAAGTACAAAAAAAAACCCCAACCCCAGGTACAGAAAATTATAGACCAAATCAGGCTAACATCAATACCTGGGAAGGTCCTGGAAAACATAACCAGTCAACAGGTTTGTGAACACCTAGAAGCAAGGAAAGTTATAACCAGAAGCCAACACAAGTATATCAAAAACAGATCATGCCAAATTTTATATTACAAATTTATAAAATGACTAAATTAGTGGACCAGTAAAATGTAATGGACATAGAGCACTTAGATTTCAGTAAGGCACTTGACAAAGTAGACCACAACCTACATCTTGGTGAGCTAAAAAAAAGTGAGATAGACAGCATCACTACCAGATAGATTTTTAATTGGCTGACAAATCACATTCAATATGTGATTCTCAATTGAACTACATCTACATGGAAGGAAGGAAGCAGTGAGATACCTCAAGGTTTTATTTTAGGCTCAGTACTCTTCAACATTTTCATAAACAATTTAACTGATGAGATAGAAGGGGAAGTCATCAAATTGACAGATGACACTAAACTGGCAGGAATAGCCAACACTGCAGAAGATAGGCTCAATATCTAGATGGATCTCAATAGTCCTATCTAACAAAATGAAATTCAATGTAGAGAAAAGCAAGATTTTACACAGGCAAGAAAATCCAAATGTACGGTATATATTAAGTAAACCTGGTTCAATAGCAGTAACTGTGAGAAGAATATTGGAGTCTTAGTGGATGATCACTTAAATATGAGCCAGCACTGTGCAGGAGCAGCCAAAAAAGCCAACACAATCCTAGGTTGTATTAACAGAGGGATAGAAACACGATCACATGAAGCATTAGTACTTCTTTACGATGCCTTGGTAAGACCGCACTTAGAATATTGCATCCAGTTTTGGGCAATATACTGTATTATAAAAAAAGATGAAGAGTCTCTGGAAAGAGTACAGAAAAGAGCAACCAAGATGATTAGGGAGCAGGGTGCTAATATATATGAAGAATGATTGCAGGAATTGGATTTATCTAGTCTAGTGAAAAGAAGGACTAGGGGGAAACATAATAGGAGTGTTCCAATATTTGAGGGGCTGCCACAAAGAAGAGGAGGTCAACCTATTTTTCAAAATACCAGAAAGCAATAAATAAATAAATATGGAAGCTGATTCGAGGAAAGAAGCAACCTAGAACTAAGGAAACATTTCCTTACAGTGAGAACAATTAATCAGTGGGATGGCTTGCCTTCAGAAGTTGTGAGTGCTCCATCACCAGACGCCTTTAAGAAAAGACTTTACTGGTCACTTGTCTAGAATGGTGTAGGGCAGTGATGGTGAAACTATAGCACCTGTGCCAGAGGTGGCACACAGAGCCCTCTCTGCCCCAGATCAGATCTCTGTGGCGTTTCTTTCGAGACCTTCTGTTTCCCTGCAAACAATGAAACAGAAGCTCATGAAAGAAAAAGATCTTACCTTTTGCCACACTACTGGTGTTGGGATGCCCCACCTCCTTCTGGCCACCTGGTCTTCAGGTCTCTGCTGTGCATGCACACATATCTGCAAATGCCCATGTTCGTGCATGCACATCAGTTTGGTCATGTGCACGTGCAGTTCGGGCACTGGTAAACCTTTTGGTTTACCATCACTGGTGTAGGGTCTCCTGCTTGATCAAGAGATCTCTAAGATGATAGATGACAGATGATAGATGATAGATGATAGATGATAGCCAATAGATAGATAGATAGATAGATAGATAGATAGATAGATAGATAGATAGATAGATAGATAGATAGACAGACAGACAGACAGACAGACAGACAGACAGACAGACAGACAGACAGACAGACAGACAGACAGACAGACAGATTCTCAGACACTTCATAATCACACACTTCATTCATCATTGCCCACAATAAAAGCTATTCTAGGGATGTTTATAAGAATCACCAAATTCATCCCACAGCTAATGTAGGGATCCCAAATTAAAGTCTCCTTGAATCCATTTAAACAACAGAGTCTTATTCTCTCCCTAGTTAATTGATTCCACTGTTTTTTCTGACCCCCCCCCCCCCCAAACATGCAACTGAAATCAGCCTTTCTATAACACAAGGTGATTATTTCATGTCCTCATTTCTGGAAAGTGTTTGATGAAAAGCTTATAGATAGTACATGTTATGTCTATACACCAGAGGTGGTATGCTGCTGGTTTGCACCAGTTCAGGCAAACCGGTAGTGGCGGTGGCACAAGGCCCACTCTCCAACCCTGATGTCGTCAAGGACCTTCTGCGCATGCACAAAAAGTTCTGTGCATACAGAGACATGCATGGTCCCGCTTCCGAACCGGTAGTGAAGAAAATAGAATGCCATCTCTGCTATAAATATTATGTATCTGTTTATTTACAACCTCCAAAATGACTCTCTTCTGACTCAGGGATATCTACTCTTAGGTAATGCAGCAATTCAATGTCTGATTAGTTTCACTAAACTTTTATCCTCAGCTGAAACCAGTTCCTGTCTTCAGTTCTTGTGATGCATATCAATGGAAAAATTAGTTATTTAATTCATGCACACCCAATATGCATCTGATGATTAGACATATCTTATATTTTGCTATTTGCTGTTTTGATTTATATTACCGTATTTTTCAGATTATAAGATACACCTTTTTCCTTCAAAAAAGAGGCTGAAAAATCTGAGTGTGTCTTATACACTGAATACAGCATTTTTTGCCTCCTGAAACCCCGTCCCCTTCACCAAAATGGCCATGCATAGCTTGTAGAAGGCTTTCAGAGAGCTTCTGAGGACTGCGGAGGGCAGAAATGAGAAAAAACAGCCTATTTTTTGTTCAATTTTGCTTCCCCAGCCCCCAGGAGCACTCTATAAATTTCCTAATGCCCTTTTTTGATGAAAAATGGACCATGTTTTTTCTCGGTTTTGCGTCTCCTCCAGGAACACTCTACAAACCTCCTAAGGGCTATTCATGCCCTTTTTTGAAAAAACCAAAACAAAAACTGAACAAAGGGCCGTTTTTGGGAAGTTTGCAGAATACAAAAACTTTTTTTTAAATTTGCTTTTTCAAAATCTTGTTGTGTCTTATACTCCAGTGTGTCTTATACTCCAAAAATATGGAAGATAAAATCCAATACTGCATAAAGATAAAATAAATTGCGTAATAAATATTCCTCTTTACTACATCGAGCTTTAACTAACATACATTTGATAGATCTGTCTGACCTTTTGGAAAAGGAACACTAGAACTTTCAGCAGGTTGAAAGGAAAGTTTCTTTATTAGGAATCCTAGATTTGGGCTACAAAATCTGAAAAAAACTTCATAGAAACTAAGAGTTAGAAATTGTTATGTAGAGGAATTATACTTTTTTGTGTTTTTTTGCTGCTTAGTGGTCATCAGTTTTATAGCTGGATCTTAGCCATATAATTATTTTATTTTATTTTTTATTAAATTTATTTGCTACCCATATTGCCGCAGGTAAGATTGTGTTCTAAGTAAATATAATTCCTTTCAATTGTATAATACTGAGTTTCATCTACTATCGCAAAACACCATCACGTTTGGGGATGGCACCACTTGAACACCATTGACATTGACAAATTCACCATCAGTCAATTGCAAAAGGCATCTTTACATGGAATAGCTTATATCCTGCAATGATATATCTGTAACACCATTGAATATCCATATCTACCTATCCCAGATTCTTTCCAATGATTTAATAGATGGATAAAAATTTCAAATAAAATCTGAACACCTGTACAACAATCCATAATGATAATAACATTTTTAATGGTGGACTGTGAATACTTGCACTTATTAAATAAAGGGATTGGTATGACTGTCCTGTTTTTTACTGTATAATCTTCTTCAGAACGGTTCATATTGTTCCAAACATTCAATCAACTCCAAAGAGAAAATATTGCATGGGAACTTCTATTCAGTTTTTACAGGACAAAAGGAATATGTAGAATGATTTAAAACTGTGGTAATAAGAGAAAACCTCACTGGCAGTACCACCTTTAGTCATGTCCCATATTGAAATAATTTCAAAAACACTACTAAGAGAAAATTATACTGTACATTCTTAAGCATATAAACAACTGAAAATATTCAAGGTAAGATAAAAATTAGGCACAACACATATTACTTTACCTTCTGCCCTGCTTGATCAATACTCTGTATTTCATTAGAGTAAGTTAAATACACTTAAAAGTCAATTTTAACTTTCATGGAAATGAGACCCTGGAAAACCACTGTATTTTCTCCCAGGCAGACTTGCATACAAGAGCCACAGAGTATTACAAGATTTAAATAGCTCAGAGCAATACAGTGTAAAGTTTTGGACAGTAGCTCCAAACACGATTTCACAGAATCTACAGTAAACAATAATTGTTAAAAACATAAGGAAGAGTTCTAGCTTCACCAATCTCATTTTAAAAAAAAACGTTTTCAAGCATAATTTGCATGAGAAAGCAATAGCAATTGCACTTAGACTTTTATACCCCTTCACAGTGCTTTACAGGCCTCTTTAAGCAGTTTACAAAGTCAACATATTACTCCCAACAATCTGAATCCTCATTTATCAACCTCGGAAGAAAGGAAGGCCGATTCAACCTTGAGCCGGTGAGAATCAAACTGTCAAACTGCTGGCAGCCGGCAGTCAGCAGAAAAGAATAAGTTACATTAAAATCTCCTAGTGGTGTGTGTGTATATTCATATACTTGACTAAAGTTCAAATAGCTTGACACAGCAAAAGTATTCATGATTTTGAGAAAGAAATTGGTTTGTTGGCTGATGGCCGGGGAAATGTTATGACCAAGTAACCATGTGTTCTGGACAGATGTATTAACCAGGCTTTGGACTGGAGCCACAGAGTATTACAAGGTTAATCATAAGGGCAGAGTGAACACATCCTTTCAAAGTATAGCCTAACCAGCATTGCTTCAGAGATGAACAGTTGGAGAACTTTTTGGCAGCAATTTCCAAAATTATTCTGCTGATTAAATAAACAATATTTATAATTCTTTTCAGGAAAGGAAGGAGGAAAAGAAAGAGGAAAGGAAAGAGGAAAGGAAAGGTTTCTGCTGACCATTGACTTTATTATATTTTATTGCTGATTGTTTTACTGTTCTCATTTGCACTGAGATTTTATGAAATGTGAATTTAAATAGAAATAAATATACCTACCAAACATCTTGTCCTGGTGATTAGCTGATGATGAAAACCCTTATGAATTTTCCAGGTCTTGTTTCAATGTGTTTCTTGAATTAACTAAAGTCATAAAAAACAAGTATCAAGGTTAAAAATTAAACAGTGACAAGTGTTTAAGTCATTTGTGTCATACATACTTAATATGATAGCTAACAGGATTCCCCAAATGTCCCTGTGTCCTCAAAAACATTAGTATGTCTGGAATTTCATCAGCTTCTACAGAAAACCACTGGCATTACATTACTATCTTTTCCTCTGTTGACCAGGTAGCAGTAGGCAGCTAGTAGGCTAATAACCTAAGATCCCTGAAGAGCCCTAATCCATTTTTCCGTAGTCTAGGCAGCCAATGGCCATCTACATGCTTATAATACTTTGTGGATCACTTCCTTAACTGCTTGCACTCACTTCTGCTGTCAAAGTTTTAGCTATTAATCAATCATCTGAGGATTTTTTTAAAAGCTACTTTCCATATTTATTCCAAACTGGTGAGAAGATCATATGATTTTTTTACATTCTTTGTAAACACCCTTGAATTTTGACCAATTGTCCTTTCCAAAGAGTGTGTAACCAAGCAAAACTAAATTGGAATGTAAAGTTATAATTGAACATAGTATCTAAAATTAAATGTAATATGATTATTTATCTAATAATTTCACTATTCTCCATGGAATGGCAATATTCAGAAATATTGGATAGACATCTAAAGCTTTGGTGAACCTTCTATATCCCTGCTTGTTCAATATAACATTCATTTAGGGCAGCAAAAGAGAGTGATGATCTTTTCAAAGCGTACCTCTGACCTGCAGACTTCTTTCATCTGAGTTAACTTCTTGTGTCAACTCCTTGAACTGCACATGTCATCCATGGTCATATGAAATCAATTACTAGTTGGCCTTGTTGTACCTCTTGGGTGTTGCCCCTAATGGTAGAAGTGTGCAAAGATGAAGTAAAAGAAAAAAAGCCACAGTGATATAGAGGTCTGTATAATAATACACTTTTGGGGTTCAGGTTTTTTCCCTCTTTGGTTTTATTGTGAAGGAAGTGTTGGTATAACTTCTTCTTGCATAGAAATTTGGGAAAGTTAAAATCTAAAGAACGTGATGCAGTTTTTGTACAATACATGCCTGGAAGATTAAGAGAGTTTCTTCATAAAACATGTTTTTAATTTCTCATTTGAAAGATATATTAAAAAAGATGACTAATTGGCACAATTCAATTCATCAAGATTAATGTTTGCTAAAAGAACGTGTTACAAAGAAAATTTATGTCAGGGCCAAGGGCAAAATTACATCAAGCATTTGATCCAGTTCATACATCTTAGTTTAGCAAAGATTTTCTTTTCAACCCAGAAGTGCAGTGAGAGATAGAAAGATATACAGCCGATGGTTCAAGCTTAATGAAAGTACGATAAACTTGGGCTCCTTCAGAAGATAAAATACATCATAAATCGATCCAACACTTACCTCATTTTAAATATTGCTGTCTTCTTTTATCATACAACACTATATAACCTCTCTTCACCTTCCTCCTTCCTATATTTTATTTGGGATTTTAATCCCAACAAGCATTTTTAAAGAAAAATTAATATATATATAGCTTTTGACATTTAGCTTATCTGATGAAAGGTGTAATTAAAATGTCCTCTAAATGAAGGCTGTTAATCTTATTCCATCATTAATATCTTAGAAAAGAATCTTCCTTTTTGAAGCTGAAGACTCAATATCAAGGTGCCAACTATACCTTCTTCTTAGAGGTGGACAAATAATTAAACTGGCATGTGGAAATATATTTGTGTAAATAAAATAAGCATAAAGGGACAATTCTTGCCATGATCACCTACTCATGTTTCTTAGTGCATCATACATTCTACAACCAGAATACTGTTACAGTTAATTATCTGTTTGTTGTTATCTTTTTATTTATTTAATACTGTAGTTATACTTTCGCCAAGTACAATCATCAAGAAAAGGACAATTTGATTTATTTATTTAGAAATACCATATGTGACTTACCCAAACATGTTAAGTCTGGAAGCCTAATTCATTATTTATTAAATAATCTATTTTATATTCATTAATCAATATATCATTAAAATATGTATATGTATGTGTGTGTGTGTGTGTGTGTGTGTGTGTGTGTAGGTAGGTAGGCAGGCAGGCAGGCAGGCAGGCAGGCAGACAGACAGACAGACAGATATGTGTATATATATATATATATATATATATATATATATATATATATATATATATATATATATATATATATATATATATATATATATATATATATATATATATATATATATATATATATATATATATATATATATATATATATATATATATATATATATATATATATATATATATATATATATATGCTGGCCTTGTTGTATTCGGGTCTTTTCTCATGTAAGATTGAGATTGTCTTGGCAATGTTTCCACGAGGTGCCATTCGCCATCTTCAGGCTGGTGTTTTCGTTTTCGTGCTTCTGTGAGTAAGGCGTGGTCGGAGCTGTCATCTTTCTATAAATCTTGGTGGATGGGTGTGTAGTGCTGGCTTTGTTGCTGTAAGTGGGTTGATTGGCTGTGTAGTTAAATCCTGATTGGTAGATGAAGTTGATGTTTGTAGATTGGTTGGCTGTTTCGTACCATCCAGTGTGGCTGAGGTGCTGGCTGTGTGTCCATTGGTCTTTTGTGTTCTAACGACCTGGGGGGTGGGTGGGGTTCGTTTGTTGACTAGGGCTGGTTACCAGATGTCATGTTTATTCATGTTGTGGGGGTGTTTCTCTATTTCGATGGCTTCCATAATTATTCTTTTGTTAAAGTGTTTTGGAGATTAATTTGGTTCCTTCAAAATCAATTTCATGTCCTGTTGCTTTAAGGTGCTGGAAAAGGGAGGAAGTTTTTTCTGTTTTTCTGACTGTTTTCTGTATTCTGTGATGCGTGCATTTATTCTCCTATTAGTTAGTCCAATGTATGTGGCAGGGCAGATTTTGCATGGTATTTCGTAGACTCCTTGGTTTTCTAGCTGGATATTGTCTTTGAGGTTTCTTAAGATGTTGGCTATTTTTTGGTCAGTGCTGAAGACTGTCTTGATATTTTGCTTGTGGAGAATTTTGCTAATATTATCTGTGGTGCCTTTGATGTAAGGGAGGAAGGCGATGCCGTTGTCCTGTTCTGTGTCTCGGTTCATGGGGGGAGTCTCCCTTTGGATTAGGTTATTAATTGTTTTTCTATGGAATCTGTTGGAGATTAATACGTTTGCGAGAGTGAGTAATTCAGTTTACAGGTGGTTCTGGAGATGAGGGTCTTGGCTACAGAGTTGATCTGTGCAGGGTGGTGATGGGATTATGCATTTAAATAGTGGTTGGTGTGTGTTTTTTTTCAGTAGATAGTATTTCCTAGGGAACCATGGGGTTTTTTGTAGATTAGGACATCCAGAAAAGAAAGTTGGTTGTTTGCTTCTATTTCCATAATGAATTGTATTTTGGGGTGTAGGCTGTTGAGATGTGTGTATATATATAATTGCCTCACCATATATAAGCATGTGTTACTAAAAAACCTGAATTTGGCCACTGCACTCTAGAACAGGGGTGTCAAACTCCTGTTGTCATGTGATGTATCACAACTTTTTTCCCCTTTGGTAAACCAAACAGGGTTGTGGCTAGCACATGGCGCATCTGGCCTGTGGGGCGCATGTTTGACACCCCTGCTCTAGCAGGAAATCAGGTAAATTTTTACTTGGAATTTCTTGGAACTAAACAAATGGATTTTGTTTAGTTCCAAGAAATTATGAATTCTAAAAAGCATGGGTCATAAATAATGCAAAGCTTTGCTCAAATCAAGAAATATCTATTATTAATATAACTGCTCAGAATCCAATAAAATCATATTGAGAAGGGGACAGCTAATTAAATACATTTCCCCAATCTGCAAATTTCCATTTGGTAGCAATCCAGCAAAATGAGAAAGGTTATTCGAAAATAAGCAAATTGACTAATAAACTTTTTTTCAATAGGATACATTTGTATGGCTAGGAGATAAAATTATGAGGTTGTTTTTCATTTTTTAATTATTTATATCATGATAAAAAAGGTCCAACTCCTCTTATACAGGGTATTCAATTAAAAATTTGGGAGTTTTCCTTAACCCAGAAGAAATGTAAATGAATTTATATTCACATTACAATGGAATCCATAGAATTTAGCAAAATGTATTATTTCTTCCAGGCTACATAGCAAGAGAGATCCATATAAAATTCCAATACGTATCATCTTTACTGCTTGGATCACACTATTTTTTAAGTGTCTTTAAAATTTATGTACAGCTGCATTAAGCAAACATTATTTTATCTAGTTTGAACATTTAACCTTCAGCTACATCTTTTCTTGGGATCATATAACTACCCTCTACAATTGCTGTATGATCCTGGGGTAAGATACAGCTGCTTTAAAGAGTTGCAGACAATTATCACATGCTTGCCATCACATACTCCAAAGCTCTATTCTGTCATTTAATTTGGCATTCAAATCCTAGCAGATTGTAGTGAACTAGGTTTTGTTTTTTTTAAGGAATAATTGGTAAACAAGACTAGATCGAGTGGATGTGGTTTCCAAATCTAAGTTGCAATGAATAGTGCACAAAACCTTTGGGATTATAGATGTAATTATCATCATTTTAGCCATTGCCTATGCAGGATGAAGGCATTTTCCACAACCAATAGTCCTGAGTTTTCTTTTGCCAATTGGGCCTGCAATAGTTGCTGATGTTGATCTATCTTGTTTTAGCTCTCTTTTGTGGACACTTTTTATCAAGTGGACCCCATTCTATGATTGCTTGGTCCAGCTACCATCAGTTCTTCTTGCTGTTATATGACCAGCCATTTCCATTTCAATTCTTTTACTCTCTTGATGATATTGTATATTTTTGTTTGTTCTCTCATCCATGTGCAGGTCTTTCTATCTTGTCCTGTAATGCAGAACATGGCTCTTTGCACCACTTGTAGTTTTTGTATTGATTGGGAGGTTAGTGTCCATGTTTTACTCTTATATGTTAGAGCAGGTAACACATACTGATCAGATTTTCTCTTCAGGCATAGGGGGGAGATTGTTCTTGAAATGATATTGGTTGAAAACATGCGGAAGAGGCTTTCATCTTACAATGGATAGACAATGGCTAAAATAATGATTTTATATACATATTTTTCAAATTGTAAATTTTTATATACATATTTTTTTATATACATATTTTTCAAACTATAAAACCTTTTTTTAGCAATGTTGAATTAAATTAAATGTTGAGAAAAGGACAATAAATGAAATAAATAGGGCCCATTCTTTTGATTTAATAATACAATTATTAATAAAGCAATTTTATAAACTCAAATTGATCAATTTGAAATAGTTGTACTCGCCTTGGCTGTGTTGTTTTGTAGTAAATGAAAGGAAATCGCTACTTCTGAGTCTGTTGGAAACATTTCATTTTGAGAGGGATGATATATGGCTTGGAAATCAATACAGTCAAACAATTATGCTACCTTTGACAAGTAGGGTTACTTAAATATAGATTAACCATTGAAACTGAAATACTAACTGTCAAATTATAAGGAAGCAATTAAACAAATAGAATTTTGTCTCTTTCTAACTGTTGTTTCTGGATTACATAGAGATTATGAAAAGAGACAAGAAAAATGATAGCGGTGGCTAAGTAGCATCTCAGACTTGAAAATGGCATTGCACTGGATTAATGGCCTTTTTTTTGGTCAAATATAAGAACAGACTATTCTGCAGTCTTCTACAAGATTCAAAATGGATCTCAGCAACCATGGGATGAAATATGGCTCTCCCTATAGGATTCTCTCTTGTTCCTTTGTAGCATTTATTTTATATGTAATTGGTTGGTTGCCATCTGGCATTCTGCCTTTCACTTCAGGTTTACAAATTTTAATTGTTTCTGCAGCTGTTTTCAGAAACCTGAATCACTCTGTCCTACAATGGAAATTGATTTGCTTACACAATACAGTACTCAGATATCAGGTAATTCTGAGATCAATAACAACCATCTTGAAACTCTTTTTAGCCTCACAATCCTTATAGCTCTTCATATGAATCAAATGTGCGGGCAGTGAATTTGTCATTGCATCAGTTGATCACCAATGCAAATCGTTATTGAAAAACACATAACTTCTCATAAGTGGCTAGGCAATTTATCCATATCAGGTCAATCTATATAATCAGATTCCTCACGCATGTACTATTATATTATATTAAATTAAGTATGTTTCTATATATGGGAGGCAAGATAAAAAATAAGGTTTAGAAGACTTATTTTTAAAAATGGATGCTGTTGTCATGGCTGTCAGATTCCAGTTTGTAGGAGGAGAAAGAACCAGGACCATCTGAAAGGAATAGCACGTTTTCCCTGGAATGTATGAAGAGTCCAGGGACTGAAGATGATGCTGACTCAGGGCTCTTCATCATTCGGGGAAGTGTTGACCAGACAGGGAGCCACTTACCTTCATAAATGCATGGAAAGATTGGCTGCAAACGAGCAGTGGTGATGACAGACAACAGTTCCCCTCTGACGAGGAATAGTTGCCTCCCCCCCTGGCAGGGACTAGGAACTGTGCCTTTTCTGCTGTAATGTGTGCTGTCATACCAGGACCTAACCCCCCAGTCCATGGACCAGCACCAGTCCACGGCATGAAGAAACCAGGCCACACAAACAAGCGAAATCCCATCTGTGGGATGCAGGCAGCATACGAAACCAGCCCCACTCCAGTCCACAAAAACCCTCTCTCTGCAGAATGGATCCTTGTTTCCCAAAAGATTGGGGGGGGGGGACGGTCTAGAATATTTTCTCTTATCTGTGATGGGTGGCCATATAAATTGAAAAAAATATACAAATAGCCATAACTATAAAAATGCAGTGACGTAACGCGAGAGAAGATCTGGTGATTGATCAGATATTATTATTCAATTCCTGAGTCAAAATAAATAGATTAGAAATGGCCTCTGTACAAATTAAATGTTATTAGAACAAAACCAACTTAATATCCTTCTTCAGTATAATTAAATAAATAAATAAGCTTGAAGTATTTCAAAATTGAATTGAGTTCCTGCATTTAATTATTCTTTTCTTTGCTTGTCAAGTATAAAGAGAGAGAGAGCCGAGGTGGCGCGGTGGTTAAATGCAGCACTGCAGGCTACTTCAGCTTATTGCAGTTCTGCAGTTCGGCTGTTCAAATCTCACCGGCTCAGGGTTGACTCAGCCTTCCATCCTTCTGAGGTGGGTAAAATGAGGACCCGGATTGTTGTTGGGGGCAATATGCTGACTCTGTAAACCGCTTAGAGAGGGCTAAAAGCCCTATGAAGCGGTATATAAGTCTAACTGCTATTGCTATAAAGGAATCTCATTACCATTGTAACAAAATAGAAAATTTCCTGTAAATTTGGTCTATATGATTGAGGCACATTATATATTTTTTATAGTTTTCAATACATTGGTTCCATGATTTTTCATACACATTTTTGAACTGCTATTAAAAGGCATGTCCTTTGAAGAGTTGAAATCTCTACATTTGTAGTATGTCCAGATTGAGGAAGACATGACAATGAGGCTGGTTTTCTTATATATTCCTGAGTCCTTCAAAGCAATTTTAGTTTCCTCCCCTGCTGTGTTGGTTAAACTGAAAGAGGAAAACATTTGGCACATATGAACATCTTTAGAACAGCTTGAATAAAGAGATTCATACTTAAAAATAAAGCTTTGCGAACTGCAAAGCAGCTAAACAATGTTTTCCATATTGTGTGAATATAATTTGAAGGATTGTATAAAGCAAAAATGTGGTTTATTTGTTTTTAGCTTACCTTATGTATGAAAAGACCACTGATTTAGTGTTATATATGATGAAGACCTTTATTTGAAAAATCTTGGTATGAGGATATGTCCTCCTTTTTCTTCTCCTAAAAACAAAAGTAAACTTAGTGGAGACAGATTCTTGCTTATTTGCCTGAAATGTTAGGTTTATTGCAGTCACACACTAGTAATCCACTGGACCAGTGGACTTCAGCAAGAGCTGAAATCTTATAGACATTTCTGATGGACATTTTTCCAGAAACATCTCTGTTGTACCTTGTTGGGAACCTTGAGAAATCAAGCCTGGGAATACCACTTTTGTCCAAACACGCCTCCATGCCAACATTTGAAGAAGTGCAAGCCAGCATTGGGCTAATTATTCATGGAACCTCAGTCCCTGATGGAAAAGCCATTGTAGGTTCTTATGACAGTGCTGTCAATATATGAGGAAAAGCAGGGCTGCTCTGCTCCCTTTGAACAGGCCGAGCTCATCCCAGCTGGCTGAGCAAGTGGTCCAGTGCACCCAGACATCCTGTAGCTGCACATGTGCCTATGGACCGCCAATCGTCTCATGGCATTGGGTTCTGTTTTTCCTCCGTCTGAAGGTCTATTTATACAAACAGCTTTCTTCTTCCTTTCAATTAGGTACTGAAGATTTATTTACTTTTGTGGTTCTATCATCCACAGACAGCATTTTAAGCTGCAGCTCATGTCAGTCTGCGGTCATGTTTGCTATTTATTTTTATTTCTGATGGAGCAAGCTTTCAGTATCATGAAGGAGGATAACATACAGAACTTGTATGTAATCTAGAGCATCATCATCAAAGTGGAGTTTGATTAAATGTTGTTGAAGTATAGAGATCTTCTATTTCACACCAAATAACTGCTAGTTGCATAGAAAAGTTCTGACGTAAATAATAATTGCTGCTTATCAATGGAACATGGTACATGAATAGCCAAAGAGCATTTACAAATTATTTTTAAGTCATGTTATTAATTTGTATAATTATCTTTTAAAGGCTGCAGCTGCTTAAGTAGTCTTTGAGTACAATTGTCAGTTTTGATATCCTACCATCTTAAAGACCAAATATAGACATTTAGAATAAGAGGTCCTTAAGTTTGGGTTAGTTTATATGAAAAGTCATCTTTTTTTCATTAGAGACCAAGTGTAATCTATCATTGTAATTCCGTTCCACAAGAGAAGATGCCTGAGAGAAGGACTTTTCTCTAGCAGCATCCCACAAACATCAGGCTGCTTGAAGCAGCTGTATTGTACCTTCAGGTTTTGATGTTATGTCATAATTTACTATTCTCTAAATTTAATGTTGTATTTAAATTATATAAATGAGGTATTGTGCATACACATTGGGGCAAGCCATCACTGCTACATTCTGGATCTGTTGTTGAAGCTTGCCTATTTATTTCACAGGAATGATTAAATGAACCTTTTCCAGTGTTCTGGGTTTTAAGATGGAAGGTGAATATAAATTATAAATATGAAAAAGTAACATTGTTATAGTATCTGTTTTATTACATTATATCTATGAAAGAATGGCCATAAAATAAATATGAAAGAATTCAAGAAATAAATACATTCTTTCTTTTCATATTCTCTCCAAAATAAGTTATACAGAAGTGCATATAAAAATACTTTATTTCAAATGGACTTACTTCACTTCATGAAATACATGCTTTGTATTTCAACTAGTGTTGAAGATACTCCCAATATCAATGGGGGTAAATTCAATTAACACAAAAACCCACTACTTCTAAGCACGGTTCAGTAGGCAAACTATAGTATTCTGACTCAAAGCCATGAACTAAGTTTTATAAACACAATATTTGGATTCAAAGGGCATCTTAATCCAAAACCAAATAAACCTTGTTGTGATTGGGACAAATAAATCTAACATTGTATGGAAAGAAAAAGGCAGAACGCACTCTGACAAAATATAGATACATATACATTGGGAGAAGCTGGCATCATATCTTGATAATTATCATCGAAGCAGGATGTCAGCATGATAAAAAGCTTATCTTAAGATGATTTCTTTCAAAATAATATTTGAAAACCCTACTTGGGAATTCACAACTGGGCAAAGAAAAAGTGAAAAAGAAAAGCTACTACTTGGTTTCATTAGCATAGAAAGCTAAAACTGGTTTCTCCTGCTAAGGCTAACTGTCATCTGCCCTCAAAGAGGAGTATGTCTAACGAACTAAAGACTTAGTGCCAAATCCAACTCCAAATATATTAATCTAGAAGTTATATTAAATCTAAGTAGGTAGCATCTAGTCACCCTTAACTGAACCTGAAAATATAAGTAGGTCTGTTTAGTACTTGGATATGAATAGAAGATTACAAGGAAATCTCAGAATTGTATGCTAGGCTGGTGGGGGAAAATGACATTGGCAAGCCATTTCCTAGTCCTTGCTGAGAAGCCTAAACAAATGTGTGAATAAGGTTGACTTGAAGGAAGATTTATTTTATCTCCCATTAGGTATGATGACTCTATTACCATTCTGTATCAGGGAATCAACTCAATGGGATTTAATTCTGATTACGTGTACATCACCTTAATCTCTTAGCCACAATTATTTCATCTGGATTGTAATGAACAAAATATATTGGAATTCTTGATGGTCAAGATAGGGAGCAGAGGAAGGAAGTGAAATTAAAATGCAATGAAAGAATCCAGAATATAAATCTCCCTTTTTTTGTATTGCAGACCCTTTTGCAGAAATCACTATTTACAAAAGTGATCTAAATCATAATGAATTTGTCATCTAAAACAGCTAGAGTACAGAGAAGAGCAAAATAAATATTTTAAAATAGTATACTTAAATTTTACTAGATGTGCAGATTTAACAATAGTAATAGTATTTTATAAGGGATAGAGAGAGAAGACTAATCTTCCAAAAGCAAACTGGGTCACTTTGGACAGTCAGTCTCTCTCTCTCTCTCTCTCTCTCTCTCTCTCTCTCTCTCTCTCTCTCTCTCTCTCTCTCTCTCTCTCTCTCTCTCTCTCTCTCTCTCTCTCTCTCCCTCCCTCCCTCCCTCCCTCCCTCCCTCCCTCCCTCCCTCCCTCCCTCCCTCCCTCTCTGAAATTTATTATATAATGGATGGTTGAAGTATTTTTTATTGTTTGTAAGTTAAGGGCCGCAGTATATGCTTCTCTTTCATCCAGCCCTCCTGGTTTCTGTCTTCAGATGAGGCATTTTCTGTTCCTTGGATCGATCTCTGGCTTTCAGAGAGCAGCAAGGAATGCATGTGGGAAACACACGATAGCCTTTTTCCACCCAGAACCATCCAAAATCTCGCTCTACGGGGCATTAATGCACTACATGGTGGATTGATTTTTCAAACAAAGACAGGCACGATCCCCAGTTCGCGATGCTGGTACCGTAATTCAGATCCATTCTGTTTTGTGCAGAAATACAGTCGGGAAAATCGAGGAAAGACGTTCCTCGGGTGAAAAAAAATATCCTACAGTATGGATTTCTTGCTACCGGGAGCAGGGAAGGGAGTAGCAGAAGCGGTTCTTTTGTAGAAATCCCTTTGTCCCTTGCTCTGCAAGTCTTGGCAACAGGGCGAAGAGGGAAGGAAGCTCCGCGGCATGGTCTGTTGGTTGTTTTCCCCGGATTTAATCGTCTGCTAGGCTCTTTAAGGGTTGTCCCTCACCTCGTGGGAAACGGCTATCTCCGCCGTTTTAGTAAGACCGGCTTCGTATATTTGAAGAAAATGAGGTCATGTACATTGGCATTCGAAGTCGGAAGAGGGAGGGTAGCTATTAGTGTAGAATTATTCCTCGGCGCCATGGCATCTCTGCGAATATTGGCTGTATAGGTGTTGAACAACCTAGGGTCACACCAATGCATGTTATACTTGCAAAAGGAATATCTCTGGATGTAAACAACAATAGCAATAACAAAACCATCCTACTAGGAACAGCTTATATCCTCCAACGTAACCTTAACAGTTCCTAGGTCCTTGGTTAGGACTCGAGCTGTTGAGCTACCAACCAGCCCCAAAGGCTGTGAATCTCACCAAAGATTAACCACCTCATAATAATAATAATAATAATCAGGAAAAGAATTATCTGTTTTCAATATTTTCAGACAGTAGGTGTTTTTGCTCCATTTGAAAAAATAATTTTAAAAAATAATTTATTTGATGAAAAACTAGCCTTTTCTTCAGACAAATGCAGTATATTGCAAATTAAATAGCAAGGATGTTTATTTATTACAGTTATGCCCTCCCCATAGCTAAAACATAGTAAAAGGGATTCCGTTACACCTTTTTTTATTCTCATAACAACACTAGCACAGTTGTTGTAGCTGAGATACAATAACTGAGTTATATGCTGTGTGCCCAAAACTGAGTGGGAAAGACAAATTCGGTTCTTCCCCCATCTTATTTTGATAGTTTATAAAAACGATAAGCATTTTTAATCAAGTTCCAAACTAATAATTTCTCAGCTTCCAAAATACATATGAGACAAATTATCCTGTGGCTAGTTTATAATATTGGCCTTAATCTTTCAGAGAGTTGAACATTCATATCCCCACTAAGCATCAGCAATGGTTGACTTTGAGTTGGTTACTTTCTCTCAAGGTATTCCATCTTAAATTTTATTTATTTATAGATTACATAAATAAATGTTAATTTCCATAAAAATAGCTGCCATTAAATTTCACACAAGAGCACTTCCCTATTAGTGATTTAAAGTGGTATCTACCCATATTTGTTTAGTTTAAAAAAAAATCCATCCACAATGGCATAATATTTGCTATCTTCACTGCTGTTTCCTGTCCTGTGTCTATCATTTGTCTTCCTAACTTGCTGTCAAAGTCATGAATGGCATGGCATAGCTTAACATATTTTATAACATTGAGGCTATCTTGGGATGGGGTTGGGATAAAGTGGGTGGGGACTTTTACTGATACAATAAAGTTTTTAATTACATATACAAATTCCATTTCTAAATAAACAGTGTGTTGTATGGGTACAAATAATTTTAGGTAGTAATAATCATAAAGCTTACAATAATGTTGATTACATTGGTATTAGTCATATGATAATAATATTTGCTTATTCATTTTATCAAACCTTCTTTATAACATTAGTCCTTCTCTTATATTTCCATGTTTCAATGTTTTAAACCCATTTTAGGGAATGGAGAAATACAAAATCATTGAATCAAGGGGAAAGATAATCATTGTCAGAGCATAACTGGCACAAACTGTAACTGGCCATGAGACCTGTTCTGAAAAATCTGAAAACAGAGGTAGTCTAGAGTCATTAAAGTCAGTCTTGCTGCAAACAGTGCATTTAGAAATAACTGGATTCTACAGTTTAATCCTGTTTAATGTGTAACGTGCAAATGCTGGTGTCTTACAAGCAACAATAAAGATTGTACTTATTGCCAGCCAATGTGTTGTGAAGAGCCCTGTAGATTATTCATACTTACTGAAGCTTTGCTTGACCCCTGCATACCATAGCTTTGATTTTTTTTCCCGGCACATACCCCACCCACATCTGCAACAAAGTTCAGGCTCAGCTCTGAATTCTACATGCAACAAAGAAAATCTTAGTGGAACCAAAGTGAAAAAGAGTTATGTTAATCTATGTGCCCCAAATCAGAAGGAATCTTGAAGCGCCTTTTTAGACAAATTTTTAATATAAAAAAATCATGCAATCTGCAAGCTATAATTCACATGGTCTAAACAAAATTACTTAGCTTTCTCTCTAAGCAAGACAATAAATAAAAACTTAAATTCTAGAAAGATTGTGTGCTTGTAACCACAATAAACTTTGCTGAAGGTTGCATGGTCGTTTGAATATAAGGTAGCTAGCTAGTGATAGTCAGAGTTTTGATGGAAATACACTATCAGTTGCACATTCGAATTAAAAGACCTCTGGATTTAAAGGAATGAGGCTCTGCAATTCGATCAGACTAGCGGGGGGATCCAGTATATAATCAAGAAATGGCAATCTGGTTGATAAAAATGATTTTCCAGAAAGCAGCAACAGATAAGACACTCTGACTCATCGGGAACACCTGAGCTAGCATGCATACTAGGAACCATTAAAAGTGACGCTACCTACTACCGCATTTACTTCCTTCTCTTCTTCTTTACAGTCAAATCACATTTAGCCACAAAAAACGTATCTAGCCATCCAAATAACAAACTCTCTCTTCCCTCAAAGATCACGAAGCCCAGGAGTACAAATACCTCCCCTGCATTCAGCCAGAATGTTTAGCCGTGTTTTATTCAGAAGGGATTCAAAACATTGAAAGAAATCGCTTCCCTCCCCACCCACCCACCCACCCACCCACCTACTTCCCCCAAATGAAAGGGCGCTCAGGCGCTTACTCCAGCCCGAGTTCCGTCAGGCAAGTCAAGTTAGACATCGTCTCGGCTGCTGTTGCCCTGCCGCTCGTCCCTGCAAACTGTAAGGCGTCTTGGAAATGGGTTGGAGCCTCTCAGTCAAATTGACTGACTTCCGGAGATTCTGCTTTCCGCCAGTGAATATGGAAGACCGGTGCCCGTCACGGCAAATTTTTAATCTGGTAGCGGTGGGCTGGCTCCTTTCAAGTCAAAGCTGTCCTCCCTCTCAGCTCCGAGAGTTTAATTAAGAACGAGACCCCGAGAGAATCAGCTTTATTTCACAGATCTCCTTCTGTCCTCGGCGCGGGGCATTAAAAACTCGAAGGATGCCTTCCACGTGTGTGCTGAAGCCCCCCCCCCTCCCGTGAACACCCACAGAGACGCGCACATATCGGCTGTCAATCCCCGTCCAGACGTGAATGTTGCCCAGAGTACTGTAATCTGAGCCGATTCTTTTCAGGCAAAGCCGCCTTCTCCAAGCCCTTGATCTCTCCTAGCACAACGCCGGACGTCAAAAGGGAAGAGTCGGGATCTCCCGGGGCCAAGGATGCTATTTGTGCGTTACACGTTTGTTTCGCCGTTTTTACAACAACGAAGCAGTAGTTTGGTTAGGATGTAAAAGGAGAGCACGACTGTTTTTCCGCCTGCCTGTTCCAGCTCCGTCGCTTTTTTTTTTTTTTTAATGAAGCCGACAAGCCTGCCCGCCGCACTTTGTTTCTAGCTATTTAAATTCATCCTCTTCAAGCTGCCTAGCCGGCATCTTTACACCCGTATCCTAAATAGCAGCCGACCCACACCTGAACGCACAAGCGAAGGGAGTCCCTTTAAGGAAAAGAGGGCAACCTCCGCGAGACCTGCTTCTACAATTTGGGCGATCTGGCGACATCCCGGGCGGCGCTTCTTCAATTTGGGTCGGGTGCGTGGGCTCTTTTCAATGGGCCTGAGACTGGTACAAAAGACTTGGAAGCGAAACAGCGAAGGTTTGGTCGAAAGAAATCTCACTGAGTCCTAAGAGTCTTATTCCCGGGCAAACCTATTTTGGGATTGAAGATCGAGATCCAACCTATATTTTGGGAAGAAACCAAAATTTTCTGATTGAATAGAAATAAACTGCTAAGAAAACTTGCCGTTCAACCTAACCACCACATCCCCCAAGGCCCTTCTTGCACCATTTAAAGCTAACAAAGCACTTCTGTGAACGCAAAAATGAATTTCTGGATTGTTTGAAAATGCGGCCTGAGCTGTATAATTGGTTACAATTGGTTAAGTTTATTTTAAAATGTTGAAAGGCCCAGAAGGATAAAGGCTTATTTGAACAGTCACCTGTCCTCCTCTATTGTTTTTGAGCCGCATTTTAAGTCAAATCACTTTGATTCATTTTACTCTGTTGTCTTGTTTAATAAAAGATTATTGAAATCCACTGCAAAATATGTATGGAAAGATGAAATATGTGATACTGTACACTAGGATAATTCTACTGCTTTAATTTTTGAATATTATCTGATATTTTCAAATATTGAATATAGTTATTACATACATTCATATGTGAAGTTATATGAATGGACAATTATTCACTCTCTTAAAAATCCCTCTGGGCTTTCAAAGAATCAAAAAATCTTGAATTCCTATTGGAGAGACTACATTGAGTCTTTAGGAAATTTATTTTAGAAATTAGAACAGCAGCTCTGTATATTGAGGGGATGTTTAAAGAGCTGAATGTGCCCATTTAAACAAATAACTCAGTCTGCTTCAAATAACTAATATGGCTCAGGCAAAGATCTAATTGTTGTGACTAAGTGATCAAGTGATCAAGCTTGCTAGAAAAAAAAAGACTTGAAATGGTGGCAATACATACCTAAAGACAAAAAGGAGCCCTATTTGTATAGATATCCACCTGGGGAATTTAAGAGATTTCTACTCTGATCTGTTTCAGCAATCCTTTCTTTCTTTGAAAGTCACTAGCTCAGGGGTCGGCAACCTTAAACATTCAAAGAGCCATTTGGACCCATTTCCCACAGAAAAGAAAACACCAGGACAAAACCCTTCCCATGCCTGACTATTTCCTGAGCAGCAACAAACTAGCATATGCAGTTGAATTAAACGTTCTGTTTTATTCTGAAACTTTTATTTTCTTGGATTTATCAATGGTTGTCCTACTGGGGGTTGAAAAGCTCAATAAATCACATGCTGGCGAGTATCACCCATTGATGTTGATATTCATATTTTGAGCGACAGGGAGCTGCAACAGAGGGATGAAAGAGCTACAAGATGCTCCAGAGCCATGTTTGACTGACCCCTGCACTAGCCAATCTAATTCTGAACCAATCTAATTGGTCATGGTAATTGGGAAAATCCAGTTCTTTAGTAAAATGATTGTTATTATTGCAAATATTATTGAGATAATGGCTTCTGCTACAAATAGATTGTTGTTTCCTTGCACTGGCCTGTTTAGCATCCCATGTTTCATGGTCCCAGTTGTTAGGCTCAGCTCTTTGACTAAGCTTTGTGCTCCCTGTAAGTGAAGAAACAGACTTTAGTTTGCAACTTATGGGCTAAACTAACCTTTCTTTTTAAGTCATATATGGTATTAAAGTGTAGGATTTATATTTATAACACACTGTAAAGGTTGGATATGACATCTGAGATATAATTTAATCCAATCAATGCTCAGTGCCTGAGGAATCCACTCTCACTTATCAATATTAGTGCATTTAAAATCCATGAAGGCTAAGTCATATTAAGGAACAGTTTTATAGTATAGATTAAAATATGCCAGTCATATCATAGGACATGTGACATTTTAATACTGTCAATCTTATATTGCAAGTTGATTGGTTTTAACATTATTTAACATCATTACATGATGATTGGTTTTAACATTGTAAATCTGTTGGATGACTGAAATATCTCACCAGATACTAGAGACAAACAATATAGAAAAGCTCTCTCTAAAAAATTATTGTGGATTGTTGAAAAATATTGCTAAACAGACTTTTGTTCTAGCCAGCAATAATTTAGAACATTATTCCCCATCTGTTTTTGAAGAATAAATTTCATAACCCACAGCTATTCTAAAGAACACATGGGGTGTTTTAGGAAAGGTTGGTTTTAAATCTATAGGGAGCTGCCTGCTGTCCTTCCTTCTGGTTTTAATTGAGTGGTATCACTGTGTTTAGCAATGTCTCTAATGTATATCTAAGTATAGGTCAATGGCATTAGGCTTTTCTGTAAGATTGCCCAAGAGTTAAGCTTCATTGCTATCTAGCGGAAACTAGATTTGGAGTGGGAGAAGTAATGTAGAATCTTTTCTCTCTTGCTAATAGCATACTTTGGTATAACTGTCACTTAAAATCATTAACATGAGTGCTCAGTTGTTGAGAGTTTATTCAGAGGCAGCAGTCCTTGTAAAATTATGTTCTTTACTGAGACAAATATAAAAAATGATTAGAAATATAATGGAAATAATAATTCTGCTTCCAGAAATGATAAATCATTATTTCCAGAAAAGCCTAATGCAGGGTAGAAAAAAGGCCATTATAATCCTGATGTAATTTAACCAAGTTAATGTATGACTCATATTTGAATTACAAGATAATACACACACACACACACACACACACACACAGAAACAGTGAGACAGAGACAGAGAGCGAGAGAGATTGCAAACCCATGTATTATATTCTTCTGGTGCACAGGATTCTGGATAACAGTGGTGGGATATGACCGGTATGCCCCGGCACGGGCAAACCAGTGCCTGCTGGAAGCACCAGGAACCATTCCAGTACGGTGCTCTGGAGAGTCCACCCGCCCACCCACCCTCCTTACCTGTATTTGAGCCAATCGGGGCTTATGTGCACGGAGCATACGGCGCCTGCGCGACACTACGCCGAGCAGCTGGAGTGTTGTGGAGAATCACAGGCGGTAAGTATGCATGTGCGTGCTGTTCGCGTGTTGCGCACATGCATGTGGTAGACACCCGGTCTCGTTGCACCATACTGGTTGCAACGGAATCCGGAACCCATCACTGCTGGATAACCAAATCACATTTATTATTCAAATTGGGCAAACATAGTTATAATTCACACACAAATAGTACTTGAAAGATATAAATAAGAAATGATTTTCAGAACGTACACAGAGTATGGATAATATAAATTGCGCACATAAAGACTTTTCTTGACTGCCTATGAAACTGTAAGCTTCTAGGAGTAGGAATTTTATCCATTTATTCATCCATCCATCCATCCATCCATCCATCCATCCATCCATCCATCTATATCACATAACCATTATAAGTAGTCCTCAACTTACTTTTTTTTTTTAATGACCATTCAAAGTTAGAATGGCACTGAAAATAGTGACCTATTTCACTCTTAACACTGTTTCAGCATCGCCATGATTGAAATTCAGACATTTGCCAACTGACTCATGTTTGTGATAGCTGCACTGTCCTAGGGTCATATGACCACCGTTTGCGACCTTCAGACAAGCAAAATGAATGAGAAAACCAGATCCACACAATTACCGTGTTGCTAAAGTGACAACTGCAGTGATGCCCTTAACTGTGGCAAGGAAGATCATAAACTCATGAAATAAATGTCTCACTTAGCAAGAGAAATTTTGGAGTCAATTGTGGTTGCAAGTCGAAGATTATGTGCACACCAAACCAGTTCTCATATGAATATGTATGCGCTAGTGATATCACATAAAGAATTTGTGAGCCGAGCTTATGCAAGGCACACAGCTATACAATTGGATTAATTAGTCATAAGTATAATTGAATTAACTTTAACATTTCCTCTAACAATATAGAAAAGGTAATATATGTTGTAGTACAATTTACAATAATCAAAGCCACACAAATATAACACACAATTGAATACAATTAGAAGAGTTTCCAAAATATTAATATACCAGTTGATCAACTCTTAAGTAGTTACATATTTTTTTCTGTATGCACTTAAAAATATCACAACTATATAAGAGACCAAGATTGGCATGTTCAGAACCACTTCAAATGTTATAGATGTACTTGTAGGGAAACCTAAAACAATTGGATAATTTAGAATTCTAAGTAACTACTAGAAAAGAAAGAGAAAAGAAAAAAAGTTTTTCTTTCTAGAAAAGTCACAGACAACTGGTTAATTTTGCCCATTTTCCTCTGACATAACTATGTTGGCATACAGCACATACACATCCTGACTAGGTTCTAAATTGTACATACCACAGGTAGGGAATGAACTCAAATCTAATCTAATTTGGATTAGATTTCCTATGGCCAATGCATGCTTGATGGTTGTATGAATCATTCCTAATTGTTCTGGGGGCCAAAGGCTTCCTCTGTGTGTTGGACTGATCAAAGCTTTAAAGTATCTGCTCCTTCCTACTGGTCTCCAGATAAGGAGTTTTCCTTTCTTCACTAGGGAGCTTCTTAACTCATAAGGCCCTTCCCAGGTTTAGAGTCTGTTCTACATTAATCTATGATTAATTTTTCTTGGGGCAGAGTTGCAATCCCTAGAGGCTGCATTGCTTAACTCTGTTTTATGGCAGTAAGTCATGCCCCTGATGCTCCTAGAGATAACTGCCAGCACTCTGAGAAAGGGAAGCAGACAAATGCTCCTTACCACTTCTTTCTTTTTTTAATGGAGACTTCAGGGCAAAAGATCAGTCCAAAGACCAAGCATTTAAACCACATGAGGAGGTAGGCAGATAAGGAAAACTGGATAAATAATGTAATAATTATAAGTGAATAAATCCAGCAGTTACTCTTCACAACATGGCAGACTCATAAGGCTTAAGAAAATGGCATTGATTCCTATGGAACCACAGAGATTTTGAATTTCAGGATGACATGCCACAGGCAATGCCTCATCTATCCCAGCACTAGCTCTGTGCTGAAGTCTCTCCACCTTGAAATTGCAGGTGTACAAGGATATGAAAAGGCCAACAGTCATGCAACAAAGCCTTGCATCACATCTAATAAAGGCTAACTTATTTAGGATGGGACAAGTTTGGAAGTTTCTCAAGATCTGGCTGTCACCAGGCCTGTCACCAGATCCCAGCAAACCTATGGAAGTGGATATACTCATTCTCTCTGTCTGGGATTTGTATATTTTATTCTTATAAATATTTAACTTTTAATACTATTTTTACATGTTTATGATTATTTATAAATGTGGTTTTTTCCCCTGTAAACTATAACACTATAACTTTTTGTGAGATGAATGGCCATGTAAGTTTGATAAATAAACAAATTAATTTTATTAGACTCTAGTCTAGAACATAAATAATTTCACTCCATTAGAATATATAGACTTGTAAACTGATATTTATTATGAAATATAAAAGTTTCATCTTTGACATTTATCTTTGCCTTACAATCTGTGCATTTTTACTTAGTTCAAATATGTTGTTATGAAATGTACACCTGATTTCAGTCTTAGTGTAAAGTAATTTATAGTCCACACTTTTATATCACATCATGTTTGTGAATTGGATCACTACTACTTTCTCCATTGTATGTTGCAAGTTGGCCACCCATACAAATAATTCAAATAATAATAAAGAATACTGTCATGTTGCAGATACTAAACAATGTGTGAAAATTAGCAATGCAGTGCATTTATATTTAGGTGTCCATATGAATCTATAACATTTCAAGATATGTCTTAAAGATTATGTTTAAAAATAACGGTAGTTATTTTTATATAAATTATATAAAAATACTGTTCTGCCTGCTTGCTATTCATTTGCTTATTATGTCATGTATTAGAGACTGGCTGATTTTGAAGTCATTGAGTTAATTAATTGATAATACCAACTATATGTTCTGTGCTTTGTTATAGGCAAGAATGTCTACATAGGGGTGTTAAAGATGCAAGGTGCTAAAATATGGAATAGACCAGAGGTGGGTTCCTACCAGTTAAGTAGAACCGGTTCGTCAAATCTACCGAACAGGTTAGAAGAGGTTCCACCAGTGGACCTGGAAAGCAGGCCACACCTACAGAAGAGGTTCCAAATTTTTTTGAAACTCACCACTGGAATAGACTAAACCTGTGCTGGATCCTGATTAAACCAAGCTTTCCACAGCTTGCTTTTTCTGTATATGGGCCTTAAGCATATCCAGCTAAGCAGTAAAACATTTTTACTGGCATTAATATTATGACAAAATTTGACAATTCTTCTTCTGAGAGCTTATGCCCAGATTGCATAGGAAATGGTGGTGTAATAGAACTCTGAGGAAATCAATTTTACCAAGTTCAATATGCATTCTTGTGTGTTAAAATACACATTTATTTGTTTACATGTATTGTTTTAGAAGAATAACATGAAGCCAATTAAAGATTCATAGTGCTTTAGGGAGCAACTTGGAAGGAATATGGGCAATTTGGAAGTTATGAAATTAATCTATTTTCAAAAAGGGTTGAGGGAAACCATGAAAGAAGAAAATTAATGCATGTAGGCATATTGTTTGTCTACACTATTTTAAAATTCTGGGGGGAAATTATATATATTATAATTATGATTACATTAGTTCACTGTTGTCAAGTACAGAGAGTTCTCAGCTTGCAACCACAATTGAGCCCAAAATTTTGATTGCTAAGCAAGGCAGTTATTAAGTGAGTCATGCCCAATTTTATGCAATTATTAGGTGAACCATTGAGGCATTAAGAGAATCTGTTTTCCCGCATTGACTTTGCCTGTCAAAAGGTCGCAAATGGTGATCACATGACCCCAGGATACTACAACTGTCGTTGGGGTCAAGACAGGCTGGTTGGAAAGCACCCAAATTTTGATCATATGACTATGGGTATGCTGTGATGGTCATAAATGAGAGGAAGATTAAGTCAGTTTTTACAGTGCCATTGTAACTGAGCATTGTAACTGAACAAATGATTGTAAATCGAGGACTACCTATATTCATTTATTTCATTGAACACAAAAAATACAGACTGTCCAGGTTGTTTGCTGGAAATGGCTGCAGGGATTTGCAACTATGTTGCAGGATAACTTTTTAACTTCTCTTCCTTGCAATGCTTCCATTTCTCAATTTCTGTATTGACTGGGGGAAAAACAGATCTTCCTCCTTAGCTAGAACAACACACTG
This sequence comes from Thamnophis sirtalis, assembly GCF_051295495.1. NCBI lineage: Eukaryota > Metazoa > Chordata > Lepidosauria > Squamata > Natricidae > Thamnophis > Thamnophis sirtalis. The sequence goes on along the minus strand of NW_028261390.1, from coordinate 51,243,690 downwards.
CAGGACAAGAGAGTTAATTTCTTTGTGCTCTAAATCAGGTCCCTACAGCTGATATTTTTGGGGTGGCGGGGTGGCAAACATGGAAAAGAGACGCTAGTTCCTCATTGGAGCAAATGGAAAGTTTTTTCCTGCTGCAGAAAATATGTGCACAAGGGTTTGTTTGGAGCCAAAACGAGCTACAATTAAATTCAATATACCCAACACTCCTTTAAGGCAAAATAAATAGCCACAGAAAATCAAGTTGTCTACTTCTTAGTCTAATAGCTAGACCTTTAAGTCACCTACCTCAAATTTCCAAGGCTTTTTTGTTTTTCATTGAATGAAAATATATTAGGAGGTATATGGATATGACTGCACAAATTCAGATGAATACATGCAGTAGTGAGGTAAGAACTGGCCTTTTAATTTACAAGAAGTTATGTTTGTTCTTTTAAGAAAAGACAGCAAGATTAATATCAGAACAGAACAAGAACCTGGGATAAAACACTTCCCAAATGCCTTGATAAATTATTAAAGACATTGTCTTGGCCTTATGCCCATGTATGAATGCATGTTTAAACAAGGATTATGTTTTCAACTCTTAATCCAATAAATGCACCCCACTATTTCCTTAGTTATATTCCTCCAGTACTTATATTTATACAGTAAATACCATCAATAAAATCAGGACTGCAGATTTCTGTTTGTATGAAAATTGCAGCTCTAGTTTATCTTGTGAATTTTTTTAAAACTGAACTAGTGTTTGAGGAGAAAAAAACAATTTAAATTACAATTATCAGTAATTATGAGAAAGTGGGATAGACGTTGTAAAAACAGAATAGTAAAACATAATCCAGTATGTATGCAACAATTCTGCAATATATGACCACATTGTGGGAAATCATATTTCATTTCTTCTGGAATTATTATCCTTGCTTCCTATTTGTCCTACAGTCTTCCTGGAATGGTTCCCAGAAAAGCCACAATAAGTGTCAGGTATCTGCCAACAGCCCCCAATTGAAGGGGTTGCCAACTAAAATGGAAGAAGCTACTATCCTAGTAGCTGTTCACCTCCTGATGACTGAATGAGACTACGTAAATTCTTTTTCAAATACAGCTTAAATTATGATTGGAATCGAATAATATAATTAACAAGTTTCAAAATACACTTCCTTTTATTTTACTTTCATGATAGTCAATCCAAATGCTGTTAATAATTCCAACACCTTGCACTTAAATCATAACATTCAATGAACTATATTTAAAATTCTTACTGAACAGTCCATCTTTGGACTGTTAAACCCCGATTGTCACAACCTTTAACTGTGTAAAATGGTGCATCATAGGGCAACAATGTTTGAAGCAAGGGTCTTCAACTGGGCTAACTTTCAGAATGTGTGCAAAATCTAGGACACACAATTCCCAAGGGAATAACATTTCAAGATGTAGCTCTTCAGTGCTACTGGATGCCAGGGAAGTCACTTTAACTTTATTTGCGACATTCTGTGAGTTTCCCAGCCAATCTTGCAATCCCCCACTCCCTTCTATATCCAGCAGCAGCCATTTATCTGCCTGCTGGAAAGGAAAGAAGTGAGGAAAGAAAGGCACAAACTGAAGGAAGAACAGAGAAAGGAAACGTTGCATATTTCCTGGCACATGCTCCTCTCCCCCACACTTCTTGATTCATGCTACCTGCGAGCTTTCCTTCACTCAGTTGACATTTCTTGCATATCCCACACCCACCTTGATATGCAGCACAACATCATGCTCCTTCCATAACTCCGATGACACTTGTGCACCCTATGCATTTCTCCCATGCCGTCCCTGAGCCATGCAGCGTCTCTTGGTTCCTCACCCCCCATGCACCCTGTCTGATCGATGGTACCCCCATATGTCCTGCCTGACTTGTGTGGCAGCTGTCACATAAACCTCCATACCCCACTACCCTTCTTGAGTTATGCTGCCTCCAGGTCATACTCAACTCACATGACATCTCTTATTCACACCCATGCACTCTTCCCAACCCAATGTAACGGCTTTTGCATATTATCATGCACAAAATTCCTGATCCACACCCCAGTACACCCCCTCATTTCCTTCCCCATTCAGCAGCAGATACTTACTTGCCTGGTTGCCTTGGATCTGTAACTTCTTTCTGGCTATCCACTGACTTTCTCCTTGCAAGTGTTCAACAAGCAAATGAAATGAGGGAAACCGGAAAGAATTTGAAGGAGGAAGGAAGGATTATCTATAAATACAAAAGATGCCTTCCCAACCTGGTGCTCTGCTGTTGAAGATGCCATTGCTTCTATAGAACATTCCCTTGATCAGAATATCACTTCTGAATGATACAGAGACAATCAAAGTCTCATACTTAGATTTACATTCTAGCCTAAAACTAGATCACAGACTCATTTATCATCTGAAAAGTTGTACAAAGCTCACCTCAGCCACTGGTTGTTATCTTCTTCTGCATCATTAATTTAAAACTGGGAACCACAAGAATCTTATTTTTGCAGAAATATAAAATTTGTTAAAATAAACAGATATAAAATACTACTTTAATACATTTTAAAAATTACTCAGTACTGATCATCAGTCCAAAACATGAATTAAGTCACTAATGTATGTCTACTTGTTCTGACCATATAAGTATTATGATTGAGCCTCTGTCAGCAACCCTTGGTAAGTACCTGGCAATAGCTCTTCAACTCTCTCTCTTTTCCTTTTTGAAAAAGCTGTCTGGGCGACAGAATGGCGTCCGGGTTTCCCAGGTTATTGGGCTGACATACTGCAGTGGCAGTAGAGGGCAGAAGTCTGACAAAAAAATCACATTAATCATTTTAAATTAACCCAACATTCTTCACTCAGTAGGCCAAAGGGAGACTAACTTTTATAAATGAAAATTCTTTTGCAAAAAGATTTAGCATGAGTCTTGTGGCTTTCCAAATAAACAGATCTGAACAGCACATATAAAGAGGAAATAGTTATTTTTAACCGCACCAGTTACAATTCTCTGTCAAATTTTATTTAATTATTTTGTATCCTTAATATATTCCACTCAAAGTGATCAGGAAGGAGAAAAAACAAACAAAAAAATAACATAGGAAAATATTAACTGCCCTGTTTTTATATTACTCGTGGTTGCTTAATCTGAGCTAATTGAGCAAGACTATAATTCTGCTGCAGATCTTAAGAATTTAAATTATTCTGATTCCTAGTGGGAAATAATTTCATAGTTGTAAGAACATATTATATGTATTCTTGTTTCATGAATTTTGAATATAATATGGGCCAAGGGAAAGTTGCTCTTTCCAACACTGAGATAGTATTTTTAGGATAAAATTGACAAAAGTTTATTTAATAAAACCTATCTGCTGTTTTTATATTTTCTTACTTTTGTATGCTACTTAAATCTAGTGGAGTTGGGTAGCCAATAAATTTTAATAATCAATCAGGATTGCCAGGTGCAGTAAGAACAGAGAATTAAGCCAATGCTCTAAGGTAGGGGTATCAAACTTGTGTTGTCACATGACTGAACCGGACTCTTCCCCCCTTCACTAAACTGGGTGTGGGTGTGGCCAGTGTGTGAGTCATGCAGCCCACGGACCGCGAGTTTGACAGTCCTGCTCTAAGGAATCCACAATGATAGAACATTCACAAGACATAAACATATCCAGGGTCTTGCAGTATGCCCATTTCCAAGGCCTTGGCTGAACCATATGCCACAGCTTCAGGGGGGAAAAGAGCTGCAATTGAAATTCATAAGTTACATGGTGTGGGCTAAAGGAGCAGGGTCCATCTCCCCTGTAGTTGAAAGAAATCATGGAGAACTACAGAGCTAAAAAAGCATTCCCTGTCCATGGGAAGGAACTGTAACTTCCTCCAAACCAGAACACAATGCCACCACTCCAAAAAATAATAATAATAAAAAAATCTAATGTGCAACTTCTATTATGAGTGTGGCTCTTGGACCAGGCCATGATTGCCACAGTGGCCATGGACACCCAAGCCACCACTGATTTTGAGTCTAAAGGCAGATTGAAGTTCAGTAGCTTGGGTAGGAATGCTACTACACTTCAGGAAGGAAGGTAGGTAAGCAGCAGATCCAGCTTATCCTGTAGTCCAACCACATTGTCTCATATTGGAGCAGAGCCTCAAAAGGCACCAAGACTCCTGGATGACAATAGCTGCTCCCCACCTATTTTGAAGTTGCAGCCAAACCTCTTTCTCTGTGCCCAATCAGGTATGGTGATGTAAGCCAGATTGGTCCTTTCATCTACCACCAAATCACACTCCTCCCTATTTCTACTGCCCAGCCACTCTGCTCTCACTTGGGCCACATTACATCTACAAAGCTGATGGGTAAGTGGACTCAAATGAATGTGGCTCTTTCCAGTTGTCATAATGTCCACTTAAATATAATGGTTCATTATAAATTGTAAGGGATACAGGCAAATTTCGCAATCATGTGTTGAGAATCTGGGTCACTCAAATCTACAAAATGGCCAATCCATGCTCTACAGCTTCAGAAAAAAAATTCAAGCAGTTGAGACTTTGCTTTATCTCATATGCACAACATAGGTACTGTATGCCTTTCAAAAGATGTGTCTACTTTTTTATCTGCAAACTTGAAAAATGTCTTTATTTTCATACTGAAAACTATCCATTTATGAAGCAATTTTACGAATACTTACCTAGAAGGTTAGGAAAAACTAACTTTTGAGTAGATATTTATAAAATTAGGGTTATAATTGGCAGTAGTTGATTATTTACAAGTACTAATACTACAGCCTTTCTTAATGATATTTAGAAAGAATAATGCTGTCTCCCAGAAATATAGCCCCAAATGTATTTCAGAAGTTGGGAGATGTTTGGGCAGGAGGAACACTGCATTTTATTAAATCCTTTAAATACAAGAACACAAATGTGTATAAATATCTCAGAACAAGCACCTCATTATTCTAACTAAATATGAAACCAGTAATATGGGACTAAAGCAAGTCACTATGCATATTAATAATGGTTCAGAACAGGTTTTTAAAGACAATGTAAAAAGACAGTATAAAAACAAAAAACTGATAACTGACTCTAAATTTTATTGAGTGAAATATTTATTTAAAGTAACAATAATATATAAGAAATGAGGGGTTATAATTTGCTAATCTGCATTTTAACCTTCATTTGCATTTCACAAGAATGGTAACCAAAGAACCCGCAATCCCCCAACCAATAGTTGCAGTGCAATTTTGATTTTTTTAAAAATATAATTACATCAGCTGAAGAGTAATACCAATTTCAGATTTGTCAAGTTAGCAGTCAACAAATAAGCAGAATTCAAAATGGAAAACAAAATATAGACATTCTGGTAATTGGAAAAATAATTGTGATAATTAAGTAACATTATCAACACTGTTAACATTGTTATTACATAGCATTTCAAATCCATAATTTATAGCACAAATCCTTAACCACTTTCAAGTCAAAATATTACAGTTATCAGATTTTCTTAACTATTTCTTAAACTTTGACAAATGTCCTAGTCAACCTTCTTCAAAACTGTTATTGATAATTAAATCCAACTCGCTTGGAAAAATATATATAGTAGATTTGGACTTAGGAACTATGGCTGGAATCCAGTTGTGCACTTCAACTTTGATTCACGCTTACAGAAAATTTTAGTTAGTCCGCTGATATTATGAGGAGGTGCAGAAGAAAGAGAAATCCTGGTGCCAAACACCGGTTGCTACCACTAGCTATACTTTGTTTCACTTTGGACACCGGCTATATTATACATCTTTTTGCATCTGGATTGCAAGATTTTTTTGACAGATAGTTGAAGCCAATGCAGAACGTCTATAGTCCACAATTACTTCACTCCTACCAGCTTTTAAATAATACTCCCTCCCTCAAATAAAAGGTGCCTTAATCCCAATCATATACCAATTCAGCAAATTTAAACAAGGATAATATTTATTTCATTTATATAGAAAAAATATCAGAAGGCATTCCATGGTCTTATAAATTACTACTCCTGTGGGTATATAGAAACAGACCCAAATATATCCAATAGTGAGAACAATGTTGGGGTCAGTGCTACATTTCTCCCACTATTTATTCAAAAGGCTCCGCTTTAACCATGTCTGTTCAGGTCACTTCTTGTATTGCAAGTGCTGAATTAGAGCATAGCCAAGTTTCACTGCCTATTAGACAAAAAAATTACAGGATTGGAAGGAGAAAATTCTAGTGGGAAAAAAGGGGAAAACTATACCTACAGTGCACATTGGGGATATCATGGGAGCAGGAAGGGCTAAAAGAGGTGGGAAGGCTTGTGCAGATAGATCCTTTGGATCCCAGTCTCTTAATCTAATTCACAAAGAACATTTTCTGCTCTAGATATGACAAAATGAGTATGACTAATGCAAGTAAATAAATCTTGCAAAACCTTGATTGTTAGAAAGCATATCTAGACGGCAACAATTATAAAAGCATCCAACCTTGTTTTTTAAATATTTTTAGGCACTAGATATTGAGGCACAAGGATAGACTGATACCCTGTCTTCCAGTTTGGTGGTTATGAATCGGGTTGGGGAACCTGTAACTCTCTAAGTGCTGCTGTACTATAATGCCTGACATCCCACTGGACCAATGGTGAAGACTATGGGAATCATAGTTCAGCAACATCAAAGAACCATAGGTGCCCAAACCCATAGAATATTATATAGTTTATAACTGATTATGCATCTGTGAAGTAAACTTTTAAAGAACATGCACAGTCTCACTATGTGAAGAAATAAATTATCCAATATATCTTCTAATAGGAAAAAAAAGGAAAAACAACTTTATTTAAAATATTTTACAATAAAATAATTATGGTTATAAATCTCTTTAGTCAAATACAATATGTACATATTACTTTTTTTAAAAAAATGAATTGGTTAAAGTGTTCAAGCAAATCAACTGCACAAGTCCACCAACTTGTCAGTTTAAAACTATAATGTCAGTTTAACATTCAGAAATGGTAATATGTCAGACTAATTGCAAAGTTCTGTGCAAACTGTAAGCAAAGTTTAAAAAAAATTGCAAAAAATTCTTCAGCTTCCATAGTAAATTGCTAAAAAAGTTGCTTGTGTACATTTTGATTGCAGAAAGAGGTTAGAATAACCAGCACTAATTTAACCCCCATACAGTATCTACAACAGATAAAATTCCTTCATTTGCTGACTTCTTCTAACAACAGATGGTAAGTCTTAACAAATTGGGCTTTTTAGGCAGCCACGTGGCCTATAAGGTAGATATTGTCATATAGGTGCCCAACAAAATCTTCACTAATATTCTGAGCAGCACGACGCGTGTTTCGGATAAATTCTCTCTTTGACATTTTATTCTTCACATGAGGGCTAGTAAGATCAATGGAAAGCAGGATCAAAGAGTAACATAATACATAAACAGCATCTAAGCATAAAAAAAGAACGAGAAAATATTTTGTGAAGCCTGCTTACAATTTAAGAAACCTGCATAACATTTTAGACTAAAAGGATTTTAAATTCTTTAGGACAAGATTATAGGAATCCATGTTCTTTCTTTGTAAAATAAAAAAAAATACTGTATAAGAGCAAAAGAACTGCATTACAAGATAAGGTTAAACTGTATATAAATTTTAGCCACATTTCCTTGGGAAAGTCACATGTATATTATGTTAAAATATGATCTGTCTGCCTATCTATCTTCCCTCTTTTTTAGCAATACGGACACTGAATCAATTTTCTCTGGATTTTAATAAGTATCTATTAGACAAAGAAGTCAATTTATAATAATTTCAAGCTTTACAACAAGAATATACAATGTATATGCCTAAGGCTTTTGCTCAATTCAGTGCTATTATACAAGATCAGATTTAAACATGAATATCACTTATGCTAAACTTGTTAGCTTTTAAATTTTACAATACCACAGGGTATGTCAACCCATCAATTAAAATAGATACATGCTCCTTCTTCTTACCTGGGCTAAGGCCAAGCTCTCTCATAAGGTCAGGGTTACAAGCACAAAATCGGTGTGAAAACTTTGTAATGAGAGTTTCAAGATATTCACCACGTTCCTCAGGAGCATGAATGTGTTTGAAAAATTCTCTCAGTGCATTTGGCAAGAACTGATTTCTGAAGTTGTGTAGTGTCACAAGATCATCTAAAACATCTCGCCTAATTTAAAAGAGAAAAATACTTTAAGCTGCTTATGTACACATATTTTAAATATTGTAAAATATTCAGTTTTTTCTGATTTGCTTCTCAAAATATTTGCTTTCATTGTTATATATGAAAGAAACTATTCAACTAGACAAATTGTATGTAATCAGTCATCAATTTAATACAACAATATAAGCATATGAACACCAGAGCAGTACTATAATCCTTGTCTTTCTAAAATCAGGTTATCTTCCATTTGGGGATTTAACAGACTATAGATTTTATCCACAATGCAGAGAGTATCATAATTCTTGATTAATGAATGCTAGAAAAGGTACTGATGAAGTAATACAGAAATAAGTAACAGTATCCAATTATTTCATAATGTTTTAATAAGAAATCCACATAAATACAAGGGAATGTGATGTTTGTCATTTTATAATCAAGTTACCTTTCATCAAGATATATTCTCAGTTTCTTCCAATTTAAAGTTCTTGTACAGAAGATAAACTTAGCTATTTCCTTTGGTGAATCATCCAATATTCCCTTGGACATAAAGTAGTTAACTCCCTAGGAGAAAGAGAGATTTTATATGGAACATTAGATTTTTAAACACCCAGAGTATTTCATATGGAACAAATCTTAACAATTACAGAGTAATTCTATCTTATGAGGTACATTTCAACATGTTGAATCTAATTCACATGTACTGTAAATAAAACATGTGTTAGTATAGTTATAGTTAAGATTTATATATATTAAAGCAACAGGGGAAAAGACTCTTTCCACAAATAATTCTAGTCTTTTAAATTGTGACACAATGTTGCATATTTATGATGCCTATGGATCCATATATAATTTCTAATTTGGTTTTCTGGAAAAGAAATTGCAAAAATATGTATCTTTTCAATGTAATTTAAGATAGCCATTTTAATGTTTTGTTGTGTAAAGCCATTCTCTAATAAATGGATGATTTTTCATGCATATGTTCAAATTCTGTTATTACATTTCCATGTCTTTAAGCTATAAAACCTATTCCCAATGTAAAACCATGTGCATAGAAATCATACATTAAAATGTCATACAATGTTGTCTAGTTCTTTTATCATTTCCTTATTATAGAAATATTTACTTTCTATAAACATTCATGTTTATTTCAATTAACAAAAAAACCTTTAAATTTCCATGAACTTCATACTTCCATTAAAAAGGTATGGCTATGTAATTTTTCCAATAAAAATTAGATTTTTAAAAAATATTTATTTCGAAATATAAATATCATACAAATAAATGTTCATGTTTTTTCTATTGTTATTTTCAATTTTTGTAACTGTTGCATTACTGTTTTGTATATTTTTATATGTATGTATTTTATAATCTCTACAATTTTTGAGCCTTAAAAGAGCAGATCTTATATTCATATATTGGAATATATCTTCAATTCAAAAAAATAACTGATACTGTTACATCAAAGTTTCCTTTCCCTCTAACATTCAAGATAATTATAACTGTGTGATGTTGAGAAGAGTACTGTATTATCCTAGTAATCATTTAAAAGATTAAGATTGTTCTGTATGACTCCTGTCCCTGAGCTAGAGTAAGGGATTCATGTTTCAAATGTTCCATATGGAAATTATATGATGTGTGTGTGTGTATTTCAACCATATTTATTCTTTACATCATATAATATATATTCAATTCAATTCAATTCTTCAAGCATTACTTTGAGGTTTTGTTTCATTTTCTTTTGATTTTTAGGTGTTCTTTTTCATTTTATAGCATCATAATCACCCAGAAATTCTCAGACTTTGCATTTCATGCACTGCAGGTATTTCTATAATGATCTGTCACAAAATAACTTTAATTATTTTAAAGTCTCAACTGGCACAAACATAAAAATGACAATCTGTCCCTAGGGAAAGAGGTAATCTTCCATACAGATCAAGTAACATTCAATGAAGAGGCGGAGCTGACGTTCAGGCGATACGGCAATTCCTTCATAGGGCTCTATGGAAGTTCGCCAAATTCCTCTTGCCAGAGGGTCCCAACAGACCTAGGCCACATTGGAGGAGTAGAGAAGAAGAAAAGAGACCCCATTAGATGACAAGGAGATTGCTAACTCCTTGTTTGATCCAAGCAAAGCTCTCAATCCGGCAGGAAGGAAATCATGGCCATTGCACACTGTCCAAGGCTGTGACAGCCCGAAAAGAGAAAATGAGGGAAGATGGAAGAAGAAAACTGTGGTGGCTGGGTGAGAACTTTCTAACTTCTGTCAAATTTGCCCCTTTCAATTTGGCTGAGTGACAGTGGGGCTGTAAAAGAAGGGGATGGATTTATCTCCCACCCCGAGAATAGCGGCTAACAAGAACAAAGCTGAAACAGATCTAAATAAGAAATTTGAATTATTTGAATATATAAATGGTAAAGAGGAAAATCGGATTGGTTGACCTAAGGATTATATTAATTGGATACTATTGAACTAAAACTTTATTTGGGATTATAAAACTTGGGCTCCGGAAACCCTTAAAGGGAAAAAAATGGTTAAAGGAAGTTAAAGGAGAGTTAAAGGAGAGGAGTAGAAGAGAAATAGAGCAACAGTGACACCTATTGGTCAGAAAAAACCTATAGAGAAAGTGAAGAAAAGTGTGAATAACTGAATGTTGGTAGCTTATTGGAAAACATAGTTAAAAGACTTAGATAAGCTGCCTGCACCTGGGAACTGTTTACAGAGAGAACTACAGAGAAAGAGTGTGGAAAAAGCATAAGCTTAAACACTGTAGCTCCCTGACTGGATGTAGATCTTAACAACTGACCAACTGAAACTGTGAAATAATAGAGGTTTTTATAAAATAAATGAAGATTTTATACTTCAGCGTGGGCTCAGTGGCTAAGACACTGAGCTTGTCGATCAGAAAGGTCAGCAGTTCAAATCCCTAGCACTGTGTAATGGAGTGAGCTCCCGTTACTTGTCCCAGCTTCTGCCAAACTAGTAGTTTGAAAGCATGTAAAAATACAAGTAGAAAAAATAGGAACCATCTTTGGTGGGAAGGTAACAGCGTTCAGTGCGCTTTCGGCATTTAGTCATGCTATGACCATGGAGATGTCTTCGGACAGGACTGGCTCTTCAGCTTTGAAATGGAGATGAACACCACCCCCTAGAGTCAGGAACGACTAGCACATATTTGTGAGGGGAATCTTTACCTTTACCTATACTTCAGCTTTCAGTCGTTCTCCTTGGGGAATTATAATCTGTTGGATATAATTTTGGGGTTTTGGTGGGCCATTGTGGATTACAATTTAGTGAGACTTTGTGGATTATAACCTACAACTTTATGGATTATAATGTACAAGTCATTAAAAAGAAAAAAGAAAATAACCTTTGTTGAAGAGAACTTGGACTATGGATATTTTGGTTTTGTGAAATATAACACCCCAAAAAGGGAAGTGACATTAGGCTTGAAAAGAATTGGAAACATGAAAGGAAATTATTGGAGTATTTCAGATATATTTTGTAAATTGGGTATTGTGGAGTACTATTGTATTTGGTCTATTATTGATAATAAATGGAGACACAACAGAGACTTTGATATCAAGAAAGGCACTAGACAGGGATGTCCACTGTTCCAGCTGCTATTTATATTGACTTTGGAAGTGTTAACCAGGAACATTCGGTAAGATGAAGAAATAAAAGAAATGGAAATAAAAAAAGAGAAATACAAGCTATAGGCATTTGCAGTTGACTTGGTCTTTATACTGGAAAGTTCCTTAGAAACTGGACCAAAGCTAATTAGAAAAATAGAAGAATATGGGGAAGTAGCAGGAGTGAAAATAAGGATAAGAAAAAGATTTTAGTTAAGAATCTTACAGATATACAAAAAAGAGTGTTGATGGAAAGAATGAATGTACAGATAGTATAAAAAGTACTTAGGAATACAACTAACAGCAAAATGTGCAACAATTAAAGAGAATAGTTAAATGAAACTGATGAGGTAAATTAAACTAGACCTGGAGAAATGGAAAGATCTGCAACTGTCATTAACAGGAAGAAAAGCTACTATAAAAAGGAATATCTTACCAAGATATTCAAAACAATTCCAATAAAACTGGAGAAAAAATATTTTGAAGAATTAAATAAAATATCAAGATACATTTTGTTGGGGTGGGGGTAAGCAAGAATAGGCTTGAAAATGTTACAGGATGCCAAAAAGAGAGGGCTTTGGGCTACCAGACTGGGAATTGTACTATCAAGCCTAAGTACTCACATGGGTGAAAGAATGGATCAGCTTGAGATATACAAAATTATTAACTGCACACTTTCTTATGGTATGGAAGAATAAGATACATAGTTATTTTCAAAGACACTAGATCAGGAATGCACTATTAGTTTGGTTTAAAATAAAAGAACAACATTATTTGAAAATATCAGTCTGACTTTCCACTATGGGAGCACTGGTACATCCTAATGTTATTAATATGGAACAAATTTAAGATACAAAGATATTTTGAATGAAAAAGGTGAATTAACAACTAAGCAGGAACTTAGTAGTCAGGGGATGGACACTGCATGGTGGCCACACATGCAGATACAATTTTGTTACCAAAAAGATGCTAAAATATATGATTTTAACAAAGATTAAAAAAATTAGACCAGATATTAACTGGAACAGATGAAAAACTGATAAAGTAATTATATTGTTATTTATTAAGTATTAAATTTGAAAGTGAGCAGATAAAAGGAACAGTGATTGCTTGGATAAAAACTTTGGATAAGCAATAGAATTAGATAAATGACAGAAACTATGGGATAGAAATATTACATTGACTATGTCAACTGCATATAAAGAAAATTTGTAAAATTTAAAGATGGCATTTTGCACCAGCAAGACTGACAAAAATGTATAAAGATAGATAGATCCGCTAAATGCTGGAAGTGTAATCAATCATCAGGACCAGGACATGTTGACTGGACACTGTTGCCTTGAAGTGTTGAAGAGCCAGGTGGATTGCTCTGAGCTCCAGCCAGTTGATGTTGTTTTGCAGATCCGTTGGGGTCCAGCAGCCCTGGGCTAGCTGGGACTCCAGGTGTGCTCCCCAGGTGAACTTGCGACTGTCGTTAGGACCCTCCTTTCTGCATCCCTGAATAGGGACCCCCTGCCTAGAACTGGCGACAGCCACCAATGGAGCGAGAGGACCACCTGGGGTGTCAAGGGGACCTTGAAGCTCTTGTCGCTCATCCCGTTTCTCTTGTGCGGAAGCAGGAACCACTGCAGCTCTCGGGCGTGGAGGCTGGCCCAGGGTACGATTCCTATGCAGGAGATGAATTTCCTGAGAAGCCTGGAAAGAAGAACTACAGGGACAGAACGAGTCTTATGGATCTCCTGAAGCAGCTGAACAATGCTGTCCCTATGCTCCAGTGAGAGGAAAACCTCGCCGGCCACAGAGTCAATGATAGTCCCTAGGTGCTGGAGCCTCATGGAGAGGGTCAGATGACTCTTCTCGAGGTTAATCGAGAACCCCAGGGACCTCAGGGTGTCGATAGTGAAACCCAGATTCCTCTCGGCCCTGGTTGCTACCTGGCCAGGACAAGGATATCATCAAGGTAACAATGAAGCCGGACTAGAATGGACCAGAGGTGTCCTGCCGCTGCAGCCAGTACCTTGGTGAATGTTCTGGGGGTGGATGCTAGCCCAAAGGGAAGGGCCCTGTATTGGAAATTTCATTTCATTTATTGAATTTCTAGGCCAGGTGGTTACCCTCGTGGGAAAATCTGAGGAAACTGTGGTGCTCAGGGGCAATCATGATATCTAAATAGGCCTCCATGAGATCTATGGAAGCCAGGAAGTCCCCCTGTCGGATGCCCTCTAGGATGGACTTAATTGAGGCCATCTTGAACCTGTGGTAGACAAGTCTGGAGTTGAGTAACTTGTGGTCTAAGATGGTCCTCCACCCCCCTGAACTCTTGGGAACTAGAAACAGCTTTGAATAGAATCCTGATCCCTTCTCCCCCTCTGGAACCAACTCTACTGCCCCGATAGCCAGCAGGAGAGTGAGCTTGGCAGGATTCCTAGAGGAGGTGAAGGTTCGGAACCTATTTGGGGGCTGCGAGCGGAACTCCAGCTTTAGCCTGAGCCTAACAGTCTGGAGGACCCACTTATCCATGGTGATGCATTCCCAGGAATCCACGAAGAGGGAGGCGGCCGCCAATGGGGTGATCCAGGGTCGGATCACTTGAACCTACGAAAGGGACGGCTGTTCCTGCCTGGGGAATCTGGGTGCAAGGTACCTCTGTTGTTGGAACTCCGACTCAGGAGGATGATAGGATGTTCTCCTGAGGTAAGGAGCCGGTCGGTGGTCTGAACATCTGTTTGTGACTGGGAAGACCTTATGTTTGTTCTTGTCTTCCACGAGGATGGGGTCCAGCGATGAGCCGAAGAGCTTGTCCCTGGTGTAATCTGCTCCTGCCAGGTGCCATTTTGCTCAGGACTCGGCCTGCCAATGGTGCAGCACAATAAGCGCCTGGATGCTACTGAGGAAAATAAGGCTCTAGATGAATACTATACCACATCTAGGGTGGAGTCAGCCGAGAATTGCGTGGCTGCCATTTACTTGGTGATGTCCTGCACCATCCTCACATCTATTGCTGGTCCTGTCCTGAAGCTGCTCCAGCCGCCGCCCTAATTGCCGATGTCATTGCCTGAAAGGTCTTGCACATTACCATCTCTGCCTTGAGGCAGTTAGAGATGTCTCCAGTCACCAACCCGGAAGAGGAAGCTAGGTTAGCCACAGGAGTGTCCACTGGAGGAACCTGTAAAGCATGGGCGAAGATAGCATTAAGGTTGTAAAACCTGCGGTCATTGCTCCCAGGGTTGGGGAAGGAGCCTGGTTTAACCCACTGGGATTTAAGCACCTCTAGGAAGAGGTCTGGGGTGGGGATCTCCTCTTCACAACCTGGGCCTCTGAAAGGGCCCCTTCTTGTTCCCCCCGCTCGTGTCAGGAGTGGGAGCAGCTTGGGTGGGCTCTGGATGGTTGTCCAGGTCTGCCGTGGCCTTTGCCTTATGTGACAAGGAACTAAACAAGAGGGAGGGAAGAGACCAGTGATATTGGGCGCCTCAGGGATCTGGGAGTCCTCATCTTCCGAAAACCCAATGTCCTTCAGTTCTCCCTCTTCTAGATCTGAGCCCTCGCTGGCGGTGGAGGGAGAGGATGACCTGGGCTCTCTGGAAACAGGCGATCCGGGTTGGTCTCGATGTCCTCTAGGGTTCCCCCGGGAAGGCCTTCTCCTGTAGCCCTGGGACTGGTGCTTCATCCCAGTGGCGATCCCCTTAGCGATGGCTCTGGCTAAAGCCTTCTGAAAGTTTTCAGGAAGCTCTGGGAGGTAGTGGGGGGAAGATCGGGAGGTAGCAATGGGGCCCGTGAGGCTGGTGATTGCGGAGCCAGCCAGCGCCTGGTGGGGCTAGGGACTCTGCGACCGAAGGGATCTCCCCGTGCCCCCGACGGATGAGCAGTTGATAGAGGGGGTGATAGGCAGCTGTGCCCTCTGCTAGAGCCCCTTGGGGATCCCGTGGAATCAAGCTGGGCCTCCTCCAGTGTGGGAAGCCTGTGAGGAGAGCGAGATCTAGAGGGGAATGGGCTGATGGTGTCCCTAGTCCTCCTCTTGGAGGTCCTGGTGATCTGCACTTCCTTGCTGGGGATCTCCTTCCTAGCGGTCTTGGAGGTGCTCTTCTTGGCAGAGGACCTCCCTCTGGTGACTTGGAGAACCCCCCTGGAGGTCCCCTCTCCTTGGGCCGACTCCCCTGGGATCTAGGGCCGGCCGCTTCTCCACTCCTCGTGGCCTCAGCCATGCTGTACTCACATTCACCACCTCCTCCTGTTGTGTCGGCCTCGGCTCGACTGTGCGTCCTGCCGCTTTAAGGCTCCGCACGCCTCCTGAGCTTGCTACTGATCCGCAGCCGAATGCTGGCCCACCACCAACAGTTGGGCCCTCCCCGGATTAATGGTGGAGTGCTGGCCCCAGTAACTTCCTCCTAGTTCTGGCGGTGGATTCTGGGCGTCTGCGGTGTCCGTAACCAGGCACACCGAACACGCGCTCCACTCATGTACTTCTTCAAGATGGCCACGGTCCAAGGTGGTGACCGCCGAACATGTGGGTGGAATCTGCCTCTCCGATCCTTCGGGAAGCTCTGGAAGGCTGTCCTCTGCCAACTCTCGGCTTCCTGCGATCCTTCATTGACTGGATCTCCTCGGTGCACGCAGTTAGGAAAAAGTGCCCCCCCGTGACCGTCCAGCCACTCGGAGGCTTGCGCTAGTGCAGCAGCACTGCTTGAGAACTAGCGGCTGGCGAAGCATGAGTGAGAAGAGGTGATCCGATAGAATAGCTGAGTTGCTGAAAGGTAGGTCTTCAAAGTGAAGGGAGAGTCAGGAAAGTACTCCTTCTGGGCCGAAGACTGAGGTTAATCTGGAGAAAGTCAGGAGGGGGAGCGGAGCTGTGGCCTCAAGATTTACCTCAGTCTCAGGGCAAAAGGGCTGTGTTAATACCCAGACGTGTCTCCTCCCATGCCCCACTTCGAAGACTATACACTTGGTTAGAAAAAATGATAAAGCAACATATAGACTTGAACCCAGGGACATTTTTGTTGGGCATGCTACCGGAAAAATATGATAAAAGGACTATATATCTGGTTTAACAAATACTAACTGCAGCCAGAATTGTATTTGCAGAGCTATGGAAACATGATGGATTCCATCAGATGAGAATGTAATTAAGAAAATATAATGTGCAGAAATGGATAGATTAACTCTTACTATTAAGGATAAAGAAGAAACTGAGTATTTTTTTGATAAGGGACGTATTTTATCAATGGCTAGACAATAGAAACAGGTTAGAAATGAGGGGAATAAAAAGAGGATATGTCAGAGAGTTGTTAAAGAATGTTAATGTTAAGTATTATTGTTATTATATTATCAATATTGTAATGAATATAAATAAAATAAAACATGAAAAAAGAAACATTCAGTGAAGTAAATTAACATTATAGATTTCACAATTTCTTAAACAAATTTTAGAACACACACACAAACACACAGACATAGGGAGGGAGGGAGGAAAGGAGGGAGAGAGAATTACATTATGTGATACCAAAAGATTAAAAATTAGTCAATACAACAAACAAAAAACATGGGATATTTTAATTATACACAGACACATACATGTACATATACATGTACATATATATAATATTTGTATATATTTATGAAAATATTTTATTTATATTTCTTCTATATATCAAAGATATACCTTATTTTTCAGAGTATAAGAAGCACCTTTTTCCCTCAAAAAAAGGGCTGAAAATCTGGGTGCATCTTATACACTGAATACAGCATTTTCTTTGCTTCTTAACCCCCCCCCCTTTCACCAAAATGGTTGTGCATAGCTTGTAGAAAGCTTTCAGAGAGCTCCTGGGGGCTGGGGAGGACAGAAATGAGCAAAAGAAAATGTTCAATTTCCCCCCCTCCCCCAGAAGCACTCTACAAGCTTCCTAATGCCCTTTTTTTTGACAAAAAAGGCCCGTTTTCGCGAACTGGGGGCTGGGGAGAGCAGAAATGAGCAAAAAATGGGCCGTTTTTTACTCAATTTGCCCCCCCCCCACACCGCCAGGAACACTCTACAAACCTCCTAAGGGCTATTCATGCCCTTTTTCTTTTGAAAAAAAAAGGGGCCATTTTTGGGACGTTTGCAGAGTGCAAAAACTTTTTTTAATTTGCCTCTTAAAAACCTTGGTGCGTCTTATACGCCTAAAAATACGGTAAGCATCAATGTTGCTCGTTAATACTATTAACAGTGATCTGGAGCTATGATTTTTTTTCAGCATAAAGCATAAACTAACTATCCTGTTTTAAATTCTGCTACTAATTTATGCCATAAAAATAGATATATACATTATGCATCCATGGTATAAACCCACTAAATTTCAGTTATAAATATTTGTTTGGATTTAACAAAAGTTATTTTAAAAGTTATATGCCATTTTTGCTTTTCAAGAGATGTATTTCCCTTAGGTTATCGCTTCTGGGATAATTTCAGGTTTGTAAAACAGTTGAAAAATAAATAAAGCATCATAACTATAGTTAATAGTATGATATATGAATTCTACTTACCTCTTCAGGATTGGCATTAAAAGTGAGGCTGCCTTCATCTAGTTGCATATACAGTTTTCTAAAAGAAAATCCAAGAGGTGGATTCTTATTGTATATGGAACAGTGACCCCAAGTGGATTTGCACAGTCTACAATATAAAAAAGGCTGTTAGCTATTAAAATGTAATGTAAGATTTTAGGATTCAATCCATTTCTTGAATATTACTATCAAGTAACTGCCTTACAAAACACTGTAAAATGCAGTGTGTAAAATTCTCAAACAATGTAACCAATAGATTTTAATAGTACTTTAAAGATAGTACTCTGAGGAATGTGTTTGAGTTTTCTTTTCTCTGACAAGCAATGGGATTATATATAATGATTCTTCCACAAGCCAAAAGAGAGTCTCTACAGTAGTTTATATGACATAGAGAGGAATGCTGTGCACACAACTATTAAGATTTACACAAACCAAGACAATTTCAACACCTTATATTTGTACAAGTATAAACTATGATGTTTTATTTCAAGTATTTTTTTCAGATTCCAGATTTACAATTATAGAAAAAAAACCCGAACAGCTCAATATTCAAGAATTAAGAAATGCATTGCAAAATAAAATGCCTGAATGAATAAGGAAGTTGTAACAGTTTCATTATATATGCCAATCTCATCTCATTACTAACATATTCTATAAGGTATTTCTTTTTATTATCGGGGTCTTCAAGTATTCATTAAATTACAAAGAAAAGGACTAGAGTTTAAACTGTGTGGGATGGATAGACAGTTATACAGAAACACAAGTGTGGCAATGGAAAAATCAACCACTTCAGGCTTGTCTGCCATAAGTTTTATAAAGAAGCTGAGTTGTGTCTAAGAATCTTCTGCCAAGTCAGGCAAAGAGCTTAATATGGGGTTAAGTGCCCAAAGAGTTGTGATTTAATGCAGACCCCTGTTGTAAAGCCTGACCACACAGCACAAAGTGGGAACAGAAGCAGAAATAAAACTACAAGCTTTTTCAAAGTTAGTATAATATGTAGGTTTAGCTTTAGGTTAGGTTTATTAGATTTATATGCTGCCCTTCTCCCAAGGACTCAGGGGAGCGTACAACATTAAAAGAAACACACAATACAAAAGTTAAAAAGAAATTAAATAGAATATCCCAAACCCAATTAAAATTGACAATGACATTTTTTTTTAAAAAAATTGAATTAAAATTAACCGTGATCAATAATTTGTTTTGTTCAGGCCAGGCTGGCTTGCTGGGAAAGCCAACTTTTTAGGGCGCGTCAGAAGGAAGGAGGTCAGGGATTATACGAAGCTCCGGGGGCAGCTCATTCCAGAGGGAAGGCGCTCTCACAGAGAAGGGTCTCCCCCTGGGGGTCACTAGCCGACACTGTCTGGCCAACGGCACCCTGAGGAGACCAACTCTGTGGGATCGCACTGGACAATGGGAGGCTACCAGTGGCAGTAGGTGTTCTCCCAGGTACCCTGTGCCTAAGCCATGGAGCGCTTTAAAGGTCATAATTAGTATCTTGAATCGCACCCGGAAGACAACCGGCAACCAGTGCAGGCAGCCTAAAAGGGGTGTAACATGGGAGCACCTAGGTGCCCCCCATGATAACCCGCACAGCCACATTCTGGACCAGTTGAAGCTTCCGGGTGTTCTTCAAGGGCAGCCCCATGTAGAGAGTGTTACAGTAGTCCAGGCGAGAAAGGACGAGGGCATGAGTGACTGTGCACAGAGCATCCCAATCCAGGAAGGGGCACAACTGACGTACCAGGCGAACCTGGTAAAAGACCCCCCTGGTCACGGCCATCAGGTGTTCTTCTAAACTAAGCAGATTTAAACCGCCCAGATTGCGGGCCCTCTCTGAGGGGGCTAAAATTTCTCCCCCTATTATCAAAGATGGAACAAGATGCACAAATTGGGATGACGGAAACCACAGCCACTCCGTCTTGGAGGGATTGAGTTTGAGCCTGTTCCTCCCCATCCAGATCCG
This sequence comes from Thamnophis sirtalis, assembly GCF_051295495.1. Taxonomy (NCBI): domain Eukaryota; kingdom Metazoa; phylum Chordata; class Lepidosauria; order Squamata; family Natricidae; genus Thamnophis; species Thamnophis sirtalis. The sequence continues at coordinate 51,223,389 of NW_028261390.1, read as the reverse complement.
CACAGCCTCCAAGCATCGGGACATCATGTCAAGGGCATCGTTTGGGTGATTTGAGGTAGAGATGAAAAGTTGGGTATCATCAGCATATTGATGATACTGTACCTCAAAACCACGGATGATCTCACCCAGTGGTTTCATATATATGTTGAACAGGAGGGGTGAGAGAACCGACCCCTGGGGCACCCCACAAGTGACGCGCCTCGGGGTCGATCCCTGCCCTCCAGTCAACACAAACTGCGACCGATCCGACAGGTAGGAGAACCACCGTAAAACGATGCCCCCCACTCCCAACCCCTTGAGTAGTTGCAGTAGGATACCATGGTCGATGATATCGAAAGCCGCTGAGAGGTCTAATAGGATGAGGACAGAGGAGCAGCCCCTGTCCTGGGCCCGCCAGAGATCATCGACCAACGCGACCAATGCCGTCTCCGTGCTGTATCTGGGCCTGAAACCCGACTGAAACGGATCCAGGTAGACAGCTTCATCCAGGGACTGGGGAAGCTGATGTGTTACCGCATTCTCAACAACAATAGAATATCCCAAACCCAATTAAAATTGACAATTACATTTTTTCAAAAAAAATTCGAATTAAAATTAACAGTGATCAATAATTAAATAAAACTGCCTCATTGAGGGCAGTTTAAAAACAAAGTCTTGTCCGCTGTAGGATGCCCTTCAGGTATCTTGATCATGATGCATAATCTTGGACACTGCAATAAACCCAGGGCGGTTTGGACTCTCCCGCAGCGTCCAGAGAATGACCATTCAGGTAAGCCAATGGTCATTCTCCTGTGCGATGCTTGGAGACGCCAAGCATGGGACATACCCAAGCTATTGTGTCCCAGGGCGGGAAATGTCCGGATTGTCCGGAACCGAGGCAACTTGCTGTAAAACACATCTTCCAAAGGAGGCTTTGGCTGAGAAAAAGGTGTAAATTTTGTAATTTCTGATGAATGTGGTGGGAGACGCCCATGTCGCCGCTCTGCAAATGTCAATGATGGACGCTTGGGTCGCCCAGGCTGTTGTAGTGGCAGCACTCCTTGTAGAGTGTGCCGTCACTCGACCTGGCACTGTCCTGCCTTGATGTTCATAAACCATTTTTATACAGGCCTGCTGCCAACGTCCAATGGTTGAGGAAGAGACCTTATGGCCTAACGACCGTGGTTGAAATGATACAAAGAATGACTCTGAACATCTAAAATCCTTAGTCCTTTTAATATATATACGCACTGCTCGTCGAACATCTAGCTTGTGCCAGGAACGTTCCTTAGGTCTTGGGCAAAAGTTCGGGAGTATTACCTCCTGGGCTCTTTGAAAGTGAGTGTTCACTTTTGGTATGAAGGAAGAATCGAGTTGCAGGATGACCCAGTCGTGATGGATAATACAAAGTTCCTCCATGACAGAATGCGTTGCAATCTCTGATACCTTCCTAGCAGACGTAATTGCTACTAAGAAGGCAGTTTTAAAGGTCAAATGTTGAAGACTCGCAGTTTGAATCAGTTCGAAAGGCACATTTGTCAGGGCTTGCAGAAATAAGGTAAGTTCCAGGAAGGATACCTGTGTATAGCCTGAGGGCGGATGTTGGATGCACCCTTCAGGAAACTCCTGACCTGAGGGTGTTGACTCAGGGACTGATAAGTATCTCTAGACAGTATAGTGTATAAGGTTGCTACCTGGCGACAGAGAGTGTTGGGCGCCAACCCTTTGTCCAACCCCTCTTGAAGGAAGTCCAGAAGTTGGGGTATGGATGCTGAAACGTCTACAATGTCACATCCCTTGCACCAGGTGGAAAACATGGCCCAGGTCACATCGTATATGTGTGTTGTGGCTGGTCTTCTGGATGCTTGAAAGGACTGGATGACCTTGTCAGAAAGATTTTGTTTCGTCAGAAGCTCCCCCTCAAGTGCCATATGGCTAGTTGAAGCCAGTGGGGGTCCGGATGACTGATGACCCCCTGGCTGAGGGAGATCTGCTCCTGAGGAATCCTGTATGGAAAGATCGACCAGATCCACGTACCAGGACCTCCTGGGCCAATGCGGAGCCACTAGTACAATCTCTGCCTCCTCCACCAGGAGCTTGGTGATTACCTGTGGAATGAGCGGTAGGGGCGGAAAAGCATAGAGGAGGTCTGGAGGCCACTTGGAGCTCAGCGCATCCGTCCCCTCCACCTGGGGTGAGTGGCAACGTGAAAAGAATCTCGGCAGTTACATGTTGACTTGAGTTGTGAACAGGTCGACTTGTGGTTGACCGAACTGCCACCTTATCTGCCGGAATAGAGTTGGATGCAGATGCCACTCAGAATTGTCAATCGTCTGTCGGCTCAGCCAGTCTGCCCTTATGTTGCTGGCCCTGGATATGTGATCCACTCTGATTGATGCCAGGTGACATTCAGCCCAACGGCCCAGAGACTCTGCTTCTGCCATGAGTCCCTTGAAGTGGGTGCTGCCCTGCTGGTTTATGTGTGCCTTCGTTGCAATGTTGTCTGTGAGCAACAGTACATGGCAACCCACCAGTTGGGCTGAAAACCGTCTTAGGGCGAGCCTGGCTGCTCTCAGCTCTAGCCAATTTATGCTGTGAGCTGCCTCTGTCCACGACCATCTGCCTTGAGTCAGTTGATCCTGGCAATGTGCTTCCAGCCATAGAGACTGGCATCCGAGGTGACCACAACTTTTTCGGGTTCCTTGAATTGGCAACCTTTCTCTACTGCTGTCGACTGCCACCATCTGAGGGAGCGAACAACCTTCAGTGGAAGCCAAACCTTTCTGGGCGAGTTGCTGATCTTTGATCTCTGCATCGGAAGTAAGAACCACTGTACTTCCCTGGCATGCAGCCACACCCAGGGAACTATTTTTAGGCAAGGTATCATGATGCCGAGGAGCTGCGAGAGTTGGACAATTGGCAGGAATCTGACCCGGCGGCACTGGCAGATCCTGCTCCTGAGGTTGCACAACCGATCTGGTGACAGAAACACCTGGGACGGAAGAGTTTATTATGGTGCCAAGATGCTGAATGTGAGTTACCGGTTCGAGATGACTTTTCTGTCGATTCACCGAAAAGCCGTGGTTCTATATGTTGCGTATGGTGACTTGCATGTCTCTTATGGCCTGATCACAGCTCGACAACTGAATGATGATGTCGTCCAGGTAACATTCCAGGCGAATGGGCCGGGCACGAACGTGAGCCGCCACTGCCCCCAGAAGCTTGGTGAAAATCCTGGGCGCAGATGAGAGGCAAAAGGGAAGAGCGCTGTACTGATAATGCCTCCCGTCGTAGTGAAACCGCAGGAATCTTCTGTGTAATGCATAGATGTGTACATGCAGGTAAGCTTCTTTCAGATCGATGGACTGAGCAGGTCCCCCTGTCTTATGCAGTCCAGGATGGACTGGAGGGACTGCATCTTGAAGCGCTTGTAGGCCAGATGCTGATTCAGGCGCTTCAAATCTAAGATGGCCCTCCACCCCCCTGAGCTCTTTGGGACCATGAAGAGAATGGAATAGAATCCCTTCCCCTCCTGGTCCGATGGAACTGGCTCTATGGCATTTATTAGCCATAGTTTATTTGCAGATGACGGATCTCTGCCTGCATGAGGGATCTTTTGAGGGGTTTTTTGGGCAGGGGGCAACGAATGAACATTCATGGAGGGAACGTCAGAAACTCTAGGATCAGAACTCTCCTGATGGTTTTGAGGATCCACATGTCCATGGTAATCTCCTCCCATCAGTCTGCATAAAGTTGCAGGTGGCCCCCATGGAAGGATCGCTTTGGTGGTCACTTGCCGCACCTGAACTGGCGGTTGTTGGAACCGCCAGAAAGGACTTCCGAAAGCACTGGTGTTGTTACCTGCCGTGGGACCCAAAGGCATTCCTATCTTGGCCTCTATAGCTAGGTTGATTGTAGGACCTGATAGGAAAAAGAGGTAGAAGCCTGAGCGTTATCCTGGCCCCGAAAGGCCTGTTTCCTGAAGGAACCAGAGCCTGTCCTCTCATTCTTTTTGTGAGTAGAGGGAAGGTTTTTTCGTTTATTCTTTGTCTCTATCAAAAAAAATTCTAAGGAATCTCTGAAGAGATGCCGCCCCTTTGAATGAGGCTGAGGCCAGCTTCCACTTAGCTTTCATGTCTGCCTGCCAGTGGTAGAGCCATAGCAGGCGGCAAGAGGTCACATTGGAAGACAGCGCTCTAGAGGCGAACTTCGCCACATTCAAGGAGGCATCCGCAGAATATTCCACAGCTGTAATGATCTTATTGAGATCATGACACCACTGGATCACTCTGAGGGAAGCTTAGATCTCAACTACCATAACCAGAGTGATGCCCTTGTGAAGAAGGAAGTAGAAGTTGATGCCTTAATGGCCCAGGCGGCCGCCTGATGTGTCTTATGACAGGCTTTATCCGCCCTTTTTGTCTTCCGCTTTAAGACCATCTCAAAGGTCTGCTGGTAGGGCTGAGTTGGAAGTCAAGGAGACCACCGGGGCATCCACCTCTGACAATTTCAAAATGTCCTCCATTTTAGATTCTAAGGAGTATAAATTTTTATCCCCCCCCCCCAACTGGGATTGGCCAATGTTCCTGGCTGCACCCACTGGCGCTGCATGACATTCATGAACAGGTCAGGGACTGGAATGAGCTCTGGATCCGGAGCGTTCTCCTTAAATAGTCCCTCCTTAGGGTCCTGGGAAGTAGAAGGGGCAGCCTTATCCTTAGGTTTAGCTGGGCCTAGCTCCATGGAAGCCCTGGCCTTATGCAGAATAGCCTTAAACAAAGACGGTTTGAAGAGGCCAGTGAAAGCAGGCTTATCAGGGGCATATCCTCATCCTCCGATAATTCAAACTTATCTGCAGCCTCCTCCTCCCAGGCCGACACCTCCGTTGTAATGGAAGTACCAGGAAAATTGGGGTTGCGATCCCTGGACTCAACGAGGTGGTGACCTGTCTTAAGACCCCTGCCACCTCTGGCTTCCTTTTGCCACATTGCTTCAACAACGCCCTGGGAGATAGCCTGAGATATAACCTCCCTCATCTCAGATAACAGAGCAGGGCCTTTGTCTTCTGCAGGCCTGGACCTGGAGGAGACAAGGTGGCGATCACATTTAGCAGGGACTGAGGAGTCCTGCTCAGGTAAGAAGCACTGAAAGGGCGCTAGCTCCTCCCTCATGGAAGAGCTTGGGGAATCCGGGTACTCCAGGGAAGCTGCAGGAGACCCAATTTGAGATTCCCTACCACTTGACTGATCCCCTTGATTTGAGGCAACTTCCCCTTCCTCAGATCTGGGAGGAGGAGAGGCCGGGACATTCCTGAGAGATTTGGCCCTGGGGCCTATTAGATCTCTCCCTTGGGGCCTCCTGCCTCTTGGCCGTCTGTTTCTTGGGGCCCTTGCTCCCTGAGAAACTATGGGTTGATTTCCCCCCGTGCTCTTATGCCCCTTCCTCCTTTGTTTTGGAGGATCTGGTCTACTGCGCTTTGAAGAGAGGCCTGCCAGCTCCTCCCGTGCCCCCAAACCTTCATCTGCCATGGTCAATGTTGGTGTTCAGATTCATGGTTTGCGTGGCGAAGCTGCAGTAGCGAAGGGCACCTGACGCTGGCCAGCCAGCTTTGCAGCATCTGCAGATCTGCTCAAGAGCTGGAGACTGGCTAGAATGCCATTTTCCTACAAGAGGAGTCTTCTGGAGAGGGAGGGAGGCTCTGCCGGCGTCCTGGAGAGGACCAAGTACCATGGCGATCTGCGCTGAGGTGGTAAGGCACGATTCCCAAGAGTCTGCTTCTGCCGGAATCAAACAAGGTCACGGCTTGGCGCAGCTGAAGGGAAGCTTTCGATGGTCCACCCTGCCTCAGTTAGCAGCCGTTAGAGAGCAGACTGAAGAAGGACGATTTGGTGCTCTAAAGGAGGGTTCCCGTGCTCGTCCCTGCCTCAATGAGTGGCCGTTAAAAAGCGTGTGAAAAGGTCACTTCCAAAATGGCCACCGCGTCGTCGGAGCCTCAGAGACACCATCGCATTACCAGGACTCCTGACGCTGTCAAATGGTTTAAAATGCACATAAAACCTTTCTGCCGTTCCGGCACTGCCGGCAGCCGCCGGACAAGTTGTCTCTGCTATCCCAACCACTGCATACAACCAGCAGCAGGTTGGGTTTCCGATATTCACCTCAGCAAGCTTTTTAAAGAAAATAAACTTCAAGGAAGGTTCTAACCCTATTCTAACTGAACAGACTACTCTAAGAAAATAAAAAATACTAAATCTACTGTGAATTGCTTGGAGAGTTCCAGTCTATCTGTGAAAGGACCGAGGAACTCCCCAAATTTAGTCCTAATGGGCAGACTGAGTTTTTAAACTGCCCTTATTGAGACAATGAAAAATCTACTCAGTCCTAGGGCAGATAGACTTTATTTAACTCATGCTTGGACTCTCCAAGCAGCGCACAGGAGAACATGCAGGTAGAATGTAAAGTACCGAGGAACAAACAGCCTCATCTGATTCTGATGCAATAGAAATACAGATACAGAACACTTAAATCAGATTTCCTTATACTACTATACTCGGCCCTCCTATAGAGAAGCTTCAAACAGATATCAAGAAGTATTGGAGATAAGATGCTACTGTATACTGTATTACAGGAAAACCTGTAATACAAATGTTATGGGAAACTCTTCCTCATATAATGCTTCTGTAATATGAATACATGCATGTATCATTATCATCATCATCACCACACCACCATCAGTTCTTTTATATTATTTCACTGTTTTAAATTTATTAGTGCCATTGTCAGAAAAGGTAAGTTATATATATATTTCAAAATGAAATGTGATATCATATAGTATACTAGCAGTATGTAATTACTATTATATATCTCCCATATTCCCACCTCATAAATATTGTAGCAATATAGCTATCACATTTTGCTGCTTTTCTAAAAATGAAACAAAGCAGCTTAGACATATTTCAGAAGATATAAAACATAAAAAGATAAGAAAAAAAATTAAGAGGATTTTATTGTTCCTGTCTTACTTCTTTAGAGAAAGAGTTTCCCTAATCAGAACTATAAATGTTGAAATTCAGATTAGACAGTGCTGTTGTAATCCTCCAAAACTGTTCTAAACTTTGGGCAGTGAGCGAGAAATGCAGTATTGGCCAAAAATGCCTCACAAATATGCAATAACACTAAATTCACATACAGAAGTCTAAATATGAAGATAAGCATTGGGAAAGTCTGTACTGGATAAAGTCAAATGAACAATACTATCTAGTGCTTGTATTTATATAACAATTGCATTAATATTTTAGATTGTCTAAGTAAGTAAATCTAAAGATCAGTTCACCCTAATCTGACTTGTAAAAATAATAAACCTATCAGGCATTAGAAAGCAGCTTTTATTTCAGGAAATCAATCATTGCACAGAGAAAGAATATGATCCAGTGTGTTTCTGAGTAAGTGTTGCATGGGAGGGAAATACAGGGTTACAAATAAAAAAACCATTTACTCTATAGCCAAATTGGTACAAAGAAATGGAATATAATGTTTTAGGGTACAAGTATAACATACATTTTCCTAGTAATAACAATAAATTAAGTCAATAAATTATTGTATCACATATAGTGGATATGTGCAGGAATATATTAGTGATTATGATTTTGATTTATTTATTATATTAGGCATTGAGTTCTATATATTTACTCTTTTTAATAACTATCAGTAAGAGCTTCTTCGCACTAACCTAATTGAGTTTCAGAGGTGCTTTTATCTAGATCTGTGCTTTTCTTTCAAACATGAGTTTTTACAGGCTGATTAATTGTCCAAAGTTTGCTACTTTTATATTGTTTTTAAAATTATTGTAACATCTTTCATTTTCAGCAAATTCTGATTAGGGAAAACTAAATTTAACATTTGATTAAACTAAGGTGTTTGCCTAGAAACCAGGAGAATGTAAGCTCTACTTTTGCCTTAGGCATAGATGCTGGCTGGCTGAATTTTGGCTGCTCTTTTTCAGCCCAACCCACCTGGACAGGGTTGTTGTTGTGAGGGATTATTAAATATATTTTCTACCTGAAGTTATTTATAAAAACAACAAAAGTGGGATAAAATAAATAAATACAAAGTATATTATATACCTGTACTATATATTCAATAGAACAAAAGTATATTATAAGTAGTTCCAACATCATGGTATATAGATTTTAAAAGTACTTTTTAAAACATCTTACACTGAGCGATGCAAAGAAATCTAATTGATTATCAAATTGAAAAATAAGAATTTAGAGAAATTACTATTTCTTCCTATTAATATCAAACAAAACATAAAAATTTCAACGCTCATTGATTTATATAATCAATCAGTATCATTCTAACTAGAATTCAAATTTCCTTCATTTTCCCCCCCAGAAATGCTGATTTACATAATATTTTTACTACTTAAAAGTCAGTAAGATTATTCCCTAGGTTTTGTTGAATAATTGAATGGTACTTGTTACTATTATACTGAACTGGTTCGAAAGAAGTCACTATTGGATACTAATGAAAGCATTAAGGCCTTGAATAAACATCTTTTTGTCATTCCCAAACTACTACGTACATTATTTTAAATGAAACTTTTAGTAGTGGAAACAAAACTTTCCAATACTGGAAAAGATATGCAAGAAATTGTATTTGGAAAGCCCTACATTATAAGATAATTTGCTTTATGATTCAAGTTCATATTTTTATTTTATTAATTATATATATATAATTTTCTAATTTTTTTTTAAAAAAGCACACACAAGAAATTTTGATTTTCTGTCTTGTTACCTTACCCCTGCCACAGAAGCTCATCATTAGCAAGATCCTGCCACACGCATGATGCCAGACAGAGGTCTGTTGCATTCAGGTATGACAAAATGGTAAAACTAAGTTCAGGAGGTAACATTTCTAGGTTGATGAATCCTTCTTGTTCTTTTGACTTCCGAGCTTTCAACAGGTGATAAATGTCAATTCCTCCTTGAACATGTTTCCGGTGATTAGTATTTGAAACATTATTAATAGTCATCCTTCTACCATTCTCCCTGGAAAGACAACTTTGTCCTCCGAATTCCTGTTGTTGTAACTGCTGGTTCCTTGCCACTCTCCACAATCCTTGACCCATCTGCAAGCCTGTAGGTTGTAAACAAAAGGGAAAGAAACATACAAATTACTTCATTAAAAAGAACAACAGGATTTCTTAATTATAACTTAAAATAATTTGCAGATATACACTTAATTATACTGAATTATATTAAAGATACAGTATATTAATAGACAGGATTTGTGTGATTCTATGCAAAGTATTATAAAGCTAGAGAAATATGAGGTTAAGAAATTTAATATTTTGTCTATAGCTATGGCCAACTGCAAGTATCATTAAAGATAAAGAAAAACAAAACATTTCATAGTATTAATTAAATGTAAACTAGTGTTTAGAAACATGATCCATTGGTTCCTAAACAACTTGAAGTGGTTCATAAGATATCAAAATCCACTAGAAGTGCATTTTGGATTCCATCAATTTCCTCAATAAAACAATTCTTCTATCCATGAACTAGGAGGAAATGTTGCCAGGTTTCTCTCCAGTACAGATATGGCTATAAAAAAATTCAGAGAAATCTTTGGGATATAAGTTCATAAAGAATATGAGCTTCTGAGTGAAAAGATCCCATGAAACTAGACAGTGTCTATGGGAATCTGGATGAGGCAAAACAAAATCAGATAAATTTCTATCAAGATGGAATTGTTAATCATTAGTAAATGTTTGGGGACTTCAATAATAGCAGTCCCAGTAGTTACTCAATACAAAGGTGGGCCTCTGTAATTTGTGGATCTTTTGACTATCGGTTCTCATTGTTGTTTTTGCCCAGTTTTAACCAACAGGTCAGTTCATGACCCATCTAGACATGGATTCCCTGATGTCTGTAACCCATGTCCTACTCTCCACCCAAATGGATTAGCTCTATGTGGGGCTTTTGTTTTAAATTATTTATAAATTAACAGTAGCAAGACTTTTAGAAGAGTAATCTCACCTAGATAGAATTACAGCTATGTTAAAATAAGAAACCACTACGTTTCTGAGCCCAATTCAACATACTGGTCATTACTGTTAAAGACCTACATAGCACAGCACTGGATATATCAGGCAAACCTTGTCAATTTTTTTTTAATATCGACAGACCACCTGCTAAAAGTGGAAGGTAAATAGGGTATGAGCCATATATAGCCCTTATTGTGTAGAAAAGTATCTGTCCAAGAAGTACAGGTGGATCTCAATGTCTAATGCTGTGATAGCAAACCTATGGCACACGGGCCGTCACCAGTTGCTCTTCCAGGTTCCATTGCATGCATGTGTGCCATTCAGCTGGTCCAGCGTGCATGCGCACTGGCCAGCTGCTCTCTTCTGGGTTCTGATGCTCTGGCACGCACACTCCAGTTTTGGCACTTGGTTGAGGTTTATTGGATTTATATGCCGCCCTTTTCCCAAGGACTCAGAGCAGCGTACAACATAAAAGAAAACACATATTACAAAAATTAAAAGGAACATTAAATAAAGTATCCAAAAAACCCTAATTGATATTTACAATAAAATTTTAAAAATTAAATTAAAATTAACAACCAAATTAATCCTGTATTTTATTCTATTCAGGCCAGGCCGGCTTGCTGGAAAGCCAACTTTTTAGGGCGCGTTGGAAGGACCGGAGGTCGGGATTATGCGAAGCTCCGGGGACAGCTCATTCCAGAGGGAAGGTGCTCCCACAGAAAGGCTCTCTCCCTGGGGATCGCTAGCCGACACTGTCTGGCTGACGGCACCCTGAGAAGGCCAACTCTTGGTGCTGAAAAGATTAACCATCACTTGTCTAATGTTTCAAATTTGTTAAAGTAGTTTTATTCCAATGAACCTTCATCCCTGATTAAAGTTGTGGACACTGATCTTGAATTTTATCTTTGATAAAATTATGTTTTTTATGTTTTGCTGATTTTTTTATTTTTCTATCGAGGTCTTTGTATTGGGGCAAATAAATGAAATTACTGAAGTTATTTTACCTACCTTTTCCTTCAATACATCTTGTTTAGTCCTGACATAATTTATAAACCTTATTTCAGTAACAATTATATAACTATAAATCTGCATCTATATAGTCACTTTCTGTGAGTTAGGCAACCACATAGATTTCATTAATAAATACATTATCAACATATTAAATGTAAAAAATTATCAAACAATTTCATGTTATTTTTTCTTTTAATTTTTTTAAAAGAAAAATTCTTAGGCAATTCCTTGTTATAAATATATTATATTGTGCGATCTATAATAGATTAAGAGTATCTGCCAAGGGTATATATTCCTAGCAGGGATATCCAGATGCCCAACTAAAGCAAACAGGCCCCTGTAGTGGATGAGCAGCAGAGATATAGGAAGATGTCAGAGGCAGATTACCACTTTCATCACAATCATAAAAACATTAATGACAGAATGCAATGTTAAACAGCTCTTATATTTTTACAGAGAAAACATGACTAAAAAATACAAATAGATTGATGATATAGTGCCGGATAATGGGTCCTTCAGGTAAGATGGCATTCAATTTACTACTAAGGAAAAGCTGAGTTCTAATGGTGTTTATGACATGGTTAGATTTAAGCCTTAATCAATTTCGTTGTATTTAAGTATAATGACAATAAAGATTATACTTTGGGATGTCTAACAGCTGATGTTGCCATCAGAAAAATCCAAAGCTGCAAAGACAGAATTCCAAAAGGAACATAGAACATAAGAAGGATGTACACACAAAAGCTCAGCACAATGAAAGATGAAATGAAATGACTACAAATTACTATCACAGCAATCAGTGAATTGAGATGGCCTGGGATGGGACATTTTCATTCAGAATATCATACTGTTTTATTATTTCAGGACATGAAAAACAAAAAAAAGGTGTTGCTTTTATAATGGCATAGCAAGAACAATACTTGGCTAAAATATAATCAATAACCAAATAATACTAATTAGACATTCAAGATTATGTTGCAAACACTGATGCAGAAAAAGAGAAGGTTGATGGGTTTTATGATAAAGTCCAATTTGAAAATGACAGAACATGCAAGCAAGTGCTGCTTGTGATTGAAGACTGGAATGTCAAAATTAGAAACATGAAAGACTAAAATTTAATTGCATTGTATGGCTTAGGAAACTGAAATGGAGCAGGAAACTGACTTATAAACTTATGCACTCCAATAATTGATTTTTTTAAAAAAATTAAAGGTTTTACAAAACGCATAAAATTAATGCAAACAAACAAAAAGAGCCGTAAAGAAAAAAAAGCACAGAAATAATAAAAAATAGAAATAAGCTTCTACTTTATTTTGTAGCAAATATGAATATAAATACAATTACAAAATTCTATAACTCTATGATTACAAAAACATCTCTCTCTCTCCAGTTTTTTCTATTCATCAACACCAAAATTCATAAGTGCACTTTTTCTGTTTTAATAAACCAAAACGTATGAGCCAAGGTGGCGCAGTGGTTAAATGCAGCACTGCAGGCTACTGCTAGATCAGCAGTTCAGCGGTTCAAATCTCACCGGCTCAGGGTTGACTCAGCCTTCCATCCTTCTGAGGTGGGTAAAATGAGGACCCAGATTGTTGGGGGCAATATGCTGACTCTCTGTAAACCGCTTAGAGAGGGCTGAAAGCCCTATGAAGCGGTATATAAGTCTACTGCTATTGTATGTAAGGGTTATCCACACAACGATAAAAATACTGCTTTTCTTTAATCAAAGAGGATGTAACTAAAGTCTTATGGATAATGTCCAACAATTCCACTATGGAATATATAATAGTCTTACTAGAGTCATTTATAGAAAACAAAGTTCCATGACTTATTTTCTAGTTGCTTGTTCATTAATCCCAAAAGAAAAGTATATAGTTTGAGTTGTACTTTTACCTTTAAAATCTTCTGAATTAATGCATGTATTTGAATTTAAATTGTTTTTTGTTTTTTTTTACATGTCCATCAAAACCATTAAAAAGTTCATTCATGTTGTTCACATTTCCAGCTAAGATTCTAAGTACCTAAGTACTCTAAGACATTTTCTCTGGATACAAAAGCAACGACAGTGGTAGTGTCAAGCTTCACAAGACTATTGCAACTATTATCACTTTTTAGCGTGGCAATGAATTATGAGGGCCAGGAGAAAGGTAGAACTCAAGCTCCAGATATGAAAATGCCAGCCATGAGAACCAAGGTTGTTTTGGGAGCTGTTTACCAGAATCAAAAAACTTTCTCACAACAATATCAGAAGTCTCCATTGGACAATGTGACCTAGTCTAATAGGGGAAAGGAAAGACATGAACTTTAATTATATGCGTTTGTGCAGGAAATGGTTAGATCTGGTTTTGCCCTCATCTTTGCCAATATGATGTACTCAATAAAGTTTTGCATAGAGAGATTGGACCGTCTCGGCCGTGCTTGCTTTGGTTGAGTTCATCAGTCAGAATGTTGACAGCTAGAACATAATAAAAATTTAATCCTTTTCCATTTCTACATTTTCCCATTGGTCCCTCTGTATATTATAGGCAAAGTTTTTAGTCCATTTCATCATACCTTCACCTATTCTTCTGACTCATATTTCTAATATATTCAAACAACTCATGTTGTATCGCTATATCGCTCATAGATGGGCCATACAAAAATCAAACTGACTATATTTTTGCTAAAGGAGGTACAGAAGTTCAATTATAGAGCTTCTTGCCAGTCAGCACCTGGCCATGTTTTTGTATCAAAAACATGGCCAGGTGCTGACTGTGGAACCAATCAGAAACTGCTTGTGAACAACCTTCAAGTTAAGCTCAAGAAGAAAAAGAAAAGCAGTCAGTTTCATGATATCATCTTGAATATACTATATAGCAGTGGTTCTCAACCTTCCTAATGCTGTGACCCTTTAATACAGTTCCTCATGTTGTGTTGACCCCCAACAATAAAATTATTTTCGTTGCTACTCTATAACTGTAATTTTGCTACTGTAATGAATCGTAATGTAAATATCTGATAATAATTAAAGCATAGTGATTAATCACAAAAACAATATGTAATTATATATTGTGAAATATTTCTTATATCTATATATTAAGAGAATATATCTTTCTTTTTCTCTCTGTCTCTCTGTCATTCTATCTCTGTATCTCTCTCTCCTCCCTCCCCTATCTCTGTCACTCTCTGTGTGTCTGTGTGTCTGTCTCTCACTCAATCACTCACTCTCTGTGTGTTTTTCTGTGTCTCTGTTTCTTTCTCCCTTCCTCCCCATCTCTGCCACTGTCTGTGTGTGTGTCTTTCTCTCTCACTCGCTCTCTGTGTGTCTCTCTCTGTCTCTCACTCACTCACTTAATCACTCACTCTGTGTGTGTATGTGTGTCCCCCTCTGTCTGTTTCTCCCTCCTTCCCTGCCCATCTCTGCCACTCTGTGTGTGTGTCTCACTCTCTCTCTCTGTCTCTGTCTGTATCTCACTCACTTAATCACTCACTCTGTGTGTGTCTCTCTCTCTGTGTCTGTCTGTCTGTCACTCACTCACTCACTCAAACACTCACTATGTTTGTGTGTGTGTCTCTCTCTCTCTGTCTCTCTCTCTCTGTCTCTCACTCACTCACTTAAACACTCACTGTGTGTGTGTCTGTTTCTCCCTCCCTCCCTGTCACTCTGTGTGTTGTGTCTGTCTCTCACTCTGTGTGTGTCACTCTCTGTCTCTTTCTCTCTGTGCCTTTCTGTCTGGCTGTGTTTCTCTCTTTCCTCCCTCCCCCATCTCTGTCACTGTGTGTGTGTATCTCACTCACTCACTTGATCACTCACTGTCTCTCTGTGTGTACGTGTCTCTCTCTGTCTGTCTGTCTCTCCCTCCCTCCATCTCTGTCACTCTATGTGTGTGTGTGTGTCTGTCTTTCTCTCTCTCTCTCTCTGGGCCCCTCTGTCTGTGTGTGTGTCTCTTCCCACCCTCTCCCATCTCTGTCAGTGTGTGTGTGTGTGTGTGTGTGTGTGTCTGTCTGTCTCTCTCACTCTCACACACAGACACACATACTGTGGTCACCTTTAGTCACAGGTTAAAAGTACCTGGCAGCTGCATTTTTCCCTGGGAGAAAGTGTCCGAGGCTGTAATTTATGGGCTGTGCGCACGCCACACACCTATATATTCAATGGTGTGGAGCCATGAACATTGCTTATACCAACTTCGTTATCTCTATTGCCATTGCTTTCTATCCTTGCAAGCCAGCCTTGCTTTGAACATATTTATACACTGATTCATGATACACTTGATTTTTCTTTTTAATCATCGTTTCCAAACATGCATCTGTTTTTCTTTTACTTCCTCCATTTTACTTCCCATCCTTTATGCCTCTTACATTCCAAGCTGCAATTGCCAAAGTCCACATAGTTGAATGACATATATCGTAGGTGAAAACTGTAATGTGGAAACTACTTTAAAAGCCAACATCATCTCACGATTAAGAAAATACTCTGCCAGAGTACTGACACATTCATTCTAGCGCTGAGGCACCAACAGCATCTTGCACCTGTTTCCAAATGCTCTTTAATTCCCTACAGGAGTGAAGAAAAAGGAACAGACGGTGCCACCTGTAGTTGAGGGTTGGTCTCAAATTCCATCTAGCCGAGGTCGGCGGTTACAAAAAGCCCCCAGAGCCACTTCTCGCCTGGATGTTGACCCACATTACCTGTACGAGCTGAGATCCCAACCGCCGCCGCGACGACTCAGTTTCCAGTCGGGTGCGAGCTTTCGAAGCGAGGGAGCGAGGCGTCATCAGCTTCTGGCAGCCGTTGGAGCAAACCAGCTTCCCAGCGGGCTTCCGGTTCCATGCGCACAAACATGAGCCGTCACCTCCTCCACGCACGCTCGCTCGTTCGCTCTCTCTCTCCCGCAGACTCACTTTCGATCTCCTGGCGGCTGCTAAAGCAACGGCCGCCGCATCTGTTTTCCCGGAAGTGACGCATCGGATCTTGCGGCGCGGGAAAGCTATTTGTGGATCCACCTCGACACTTTCGGTTAGTGGGACTGAAGCAATCACGAAAGCAACGTTGTTTTTCTCTCATCTGGGGCGAGCATTTTTTTTAAAGGGGCTGGAATAAAGGAGTAAGGAGTCTGCGGACCTGAAACAAAAGCTAGTTTTTGCTGCCCGCGGGAGCGCTTAAACTGCCGCTCAGCGTAGAGGCGAAAGCGCAGCCCGTCGCGCCAGGGAAAGGCGGGTCAAAGCTGCCTTTAGATCGAAGCGGCCGGACTGAGTGCCAACGTGGAAAATCTACCTTTCCTGGGCCCTTTCCAACGCCCTCCTTGGCCAGTCCTTCAGAAGTTCGCCACCTTCGCATCCTAAGTACAAATGTAAGTGCCGATAAAGAGTTGAATTTTGGTGCTGTTTTCTTGCAGACGTTTCATTACCCAAATTAGGTTACGTCAGTGTTAATAGGGAGTGGGATTTCATTACCCAAACCCTAGTTTGGGTAATGAAACGTCTGCAAGAAAACAATCGAGTTCAGGGAGCACCAGAGATCCAGCAAATTAAAGTGTTGGGAGAATGAAAAGTGCTTGGTTGCTTTTCCCAGGCAAATAAATGGAAAGAAGTGGAAACACTGTAGGAGTCCCCAAACTTGGCAACTTTAAGACTTGTGGACTTCAACTCCTAGAATTCTTCAGCCAGCACAGCTGGGAATTGTGGGGAGTTGAAGTCCACAAGTCTTAAAATTGCCAAGTTTGGGGACCCCTGGGATTCAGTCTTAACTTCTCCCGCTCTCTCTTTCCTTTTCCTACCTAGTGTCGGATCTCTTCCATGAAATTTTGTGGGAACCAAACTATTTGGAATTTGGTTATCCAACTTTGGTCTTTTTTTCCTCTACCGGAGACTGAATGCAAAGCTTTCCTCTTTTTAAAATAAGCAGTGAAAACAGTCAACCCAGTATGGATTTAAAACAGCAATGCTGTAGCTGGAGGGTTTTCCTGGCGGTTAACTGTCAGGACTTGGAAAGGGAGAAAAGAAGTGCTTCTCTTATCCATTTGGTCTTTACAGCAGTAGTGCTATGGACAATGATGCTATACTGTAAGAACTGGAATCAACAACACTGTTGCAATCTTTCTGCTCTTTCCTAACTGGTTGATTCTGGTAGATGTAGTGAGAAATAAAGAGGACTGGTTGGCTGTGTCTTGTTGGATGCCATAGGATTCAGCCTACTTTCCTCTGTTTATATAAGCCTGTTGGGAGAAGATGTATACTGGTTTTGGGTTGAAAGTCTGTAGAGATTCTCAGTCATCCAGGTCATGGTTGTCCCAAAGGTGTTTTTTCAGGAGGCAACTAAACTTGTTTTTTCTTTGAAGACATTTTGCTTCTCATCCAAGAAGCTTCTTGGATAAGAAGTGAAACATCTTCAAAGAAAAAACAACAAAGGCCAGTTGCCTCCTGAAAAGCACCTTTTGTTTTGGGCTAGTTTTCTGATTTCCCTATTTTACCTCTTCATCCTTGGCTAGGCGGGTAATACAGTTGGACTTCTACCTCTCTCTTAACTTTGGATAGAATGGCATTTACCCTGAAGAAGCAGATCCATGACTTGGAATACTCTTGGAGTCATGATTTGAAAGATGCACAAGTGGAAGCCCTAGTTAGAGCACTTTCATTTTGTGGGGTCCTTAGTGCTCTCTGAATTTTGATGCTTTCTTGCAGACATTTCATTACCAAATTTTGTTGTTGTTAGTTGTGAAGTCATGTCCGACCCACCGCAACCCCATGGATAATGTTCCTCCAGGCGTTTCTGTTCTCTGCTATCTTCTGGAGTCTATTTAAGCTCATGCCTACTGCTTTGGTGATTCCATCCAGCCACCTCATTCTCAATAAAGATGGACATAGCATCCATCCATGGGTTGACACTGTCCATGCGCTGATTGGACTGAGTTTGAATATTAATTAGCCAATGTACTATATAACCCGCCCTTGTAAGTGTTACCACCCAGTTTCCAACTCAGTCCACTCTGGGACAGTCGTGTTATCCCTTGTATGCATTAGCAGTTTAATTACCTCACCTTACCGGTTTGATGAGTTGCATCATCGTTGTCAGAAGGGAAAACAATCTATTTGAGGGATCGTGAGGATTTCAAGATTGATCTGGGGGTTCATCTCTGTCTGGCTGTGGGGCTCTGGCCCACAGGCCTGCGTTCTCAACAACCTCTCAGGGCTGTCTGCACACTTCAGAGGAGAAAGGAGGCAGTCAGCATCAAAGAGCCCTGTCTGACAGCTGCTTAGCAGCTTGCCTGTGAGGCTTGTCTTTTGCAGCCAAAAAGTTTTTCATTCGCTGGGCTTGGGACGACAGAGCGCACGTGTGCATCGCACTGTTACAGAGAGCCAAGCGCACTGTAGGCAAACCGAACGGGAGTCTCCTGCCTTGGAAAGTCGCGACATGACAGCGAGTACTCTGGATGAGGCGTGGGCGGCCCAGACGGCCAGGTTGAACCACGCAGCGGCAAGAAGCCTCCTCCTGTCATCGGGCCCGGATTACATCCAGCAAAAGAACAGGAGTGCCATTTTGGGCAGTGGACAAACCGCGTGTCGCGGTTGTCATTTTGAATCAGCATTTCAGTTAGCGGTGGCATGGCAGACAGCAGCATGTCTGACCTGGGCCCAGAGACCAGCAGGCCCTCCAGTCAAGCCGGCAGATTGCTTGCGGTAGGACAGAGCCCCATGTCCCCCATTGGGCAACCTTCTTCCCAAACACAATCGGGAGACAAGGCATCGACCAAAGGCTCCTCTTCCTCCAAGGCCTCCAAGAACAAGAGCCGAGAGTACACGGGATCTTCCCGGCAACGGTCTGAAAAGACTCCTGTAGTGCTGGCCAGGCCCAGCCACTACCACGGCCCACTTAGTCCTGTGCTCTCAGTTGATACATCCAGCCTTTGGGGCAGCAGGCCAGCAGAGGCCATTTTCACCCCCACTATGGTGGGGCTCCGCCAGGAGGATCAGTTCCCTGTCTTGCCCACCGCGTTGCCGCTACAGTCCATGGCTACAGGATTCCAGGACATAATAACTGAGGCCATTAAACAAGGCATTGCGGCAGGGCTCCAGGAGAAGAACCAAGGGTGACATCAGGGGTCTCTCATTCCACTCCATGACCAGGGTCAACCCCAGAGCCAATGGAACGCCTGTCTCCGGCGAACCTGTGCGCAGATGCTCCCCCGCTTCAGAGGAAGGGGAGATCAGGGATGACGACCTCCGAGGAAGAAGGCGCTGTACTGGACAAGCCTCCCTGTGTGGGCTTTTTCCCTCTAACTTTGTTCAAACCGCTGCTGGCTAAGGCCAAGGCCTCCTCAGATCTCGAGGGCCAGGCCAAGGCCCCGGCGGCCCCGAAACAGGGCCCTTTGGAAAGTGCACTGTTCAAGGAGCTCAAGGTGGAAGCAGACATCATACCCACTTCTCAGCTCTTCGTTGACATGTTGAGACGCCAGTGGACCACACCAACATCAGGCCCGGCGCCCTTAGCCAACGAGAGATGGTTCTACAATGTTGCAGAACAACGGGATAAGAACCTCACCTGGCCGACCGTCGACGTTCCTGTAGCGGAGCTGCATACTAACACCACTCTCCCAGGCACCCAGGAAGACATCCTCAAACCTGAAGATAGGTGCACCGATCAGGTCCTACAGTGGGGGCATCAGCCATCAGTGGGGGCCGTGCGGGCCTCGGCAGTGGCCTCCTTTTTCTCGCACTCAAGCCTTTTCTGGCTGCAGCAACTGCAGGAACATATCCCCAAAGGGATTCTAGGGCCCACCAGGACCTTAATAACTTATCACTGCAGTCCAGTTTTCAGCTGACACCACGCTGAGTGCAACCCGGTTTGCTTCCAGGGCCATGGCCTCGTCAGTGGCCTTATGCAGACTCCTGTGGCTCCAACAATGGCAATATGACGAGACATAAGTGGCACATGGCATCAGAGCTGTACCAAGGGGGGACACTCTTCAGGGATTCCTTGACACCCCTATTGATCGAGGGAAAGGGCAAGCGTAAGATCCTGCCCTCTAACCCTAAGAAAGGGTTCGCCTGAGCTGCCCCATACCCCAGGAGAAAACCCTTTAGACAGGAGTACGGGGGTGGGTGTGTCCTTTAGGAATAATGATTATTTCTCGTCAGGGTTCCACCAGCAGGGCAGCTTCTCCCAGTGCCCTAGACAGTAGCAGTATCGGCACCAATGGAGGGGACAGTCCAAACATCCCTTTCGTGGAGGCGGTAACCGATACTACCACAGATCCTAACTAGTCACAGGATTGGGCTCCCATTGGGGGAGGCGGCTACGGCACTTCGCCGACCAGTGGGCGGCCACGACCTCTGATGCCTGGGTTAGAGCCATGGTCAGGTTCGGTCTGATCCTGGAGTTTGTCTCCCACCCTCCCAGGTCCTTCCTCCAGTGCCCTATTTCTGCTAACCCCCAAAAACGGTTATTGATGGCGGAGGCTATTCAACACCACCTTGATATTGAAGCCATCCAGAGGGAACCCACTGACTAGGTCTGCCAGGGGTTTTATTCCTTGTTATTTGTCATTCCCAAGTCCTCTGGGCGGTGGAGGGCCATCCTTGACTTGAAGCAGTTGAATAGGTTTATTGCATATAAATTTTAAGATGCACTCCTTGCAGCCCATCTTGGAGGATGTGAGGGCGGATGATTACCTTACTTCTATTGACCTCATGGAGGCATTTACCCATCCTGCAGGAGCATCGCCAGTTTTTACATTTTTGTTATGGTTCTTATCATTACCAGTACACGGCTTTGCCATTTGGCCTTTCTTCTGCTCCTCGTGTCTTTACTAAGATTTTGGCCGCCTTGGCGGCGCACTTACATACAGTGCCTGTCAAGAGTTCAACTATACCTTGATGACATATTGGTACAGTCCACTTTTCCAGACAGGGCCAGAGCAGACCTCCACATCACGACACAGGTGTTGCAGGCCCATGGGTTTTCCATTAACGAGGCTAAAAGCCATTTCACACCTACCACTAGGAGACTGCAACTAGTCCAGAATGCAGCCGCGCGAGTGATACTGGGTGTACCTAGGTACACCCATATTACACCTATCCTCCGCGAGCTGCACTGGCTACCTATTGGTCTCCGGACGCAATTCAAGGTGTTGGTTATTACCTTTAAAGCCCTGCATGGCTTAGGACCAGCATACTGCCACACTCCTCCCAACGGCCGGTAAGATCCCACAGGATGGGCCTCCTTCAGATGCTGTCATCCAGACAATGTTGGCTGGCGGCTCCCCGGAGGAGAGCCTTCTCTGTGGCTGCTCCGACCCTTTGGAACGAACTACCCCCAGAAATCCGGACCTCACCCACTCTCATGGCCTTCAGAAAAGCTGTCAAGACCTGGCTATTCTGGCAGGCCTGGGGATGTTGACCTCATTGCTGAGGTCCAGCCCCGACCGGAACGAATGTATCTCTGTTGTTTTTAACTTGTCTATTTTTATTTCTTATTTTCTTTTTCTTTTTTTCCCCTCGTTGTAAGCCGCCCGGAGTCCTCCGGGATTGAGCGGCCTATAAATAAACTTAAACTTAAACTTCTCCATCTTGGAACTTGGATAGCTTCCAGGGCTGGGCAGATTTTCCTATCTGAGGAGTGGGCTACCAGCCTTAGACAACTGGTAGCGGAGGTGGTTCGCAGTCGGGAAGTTTCATTGGTGACCTTTGCTAAACTTCAAGATGGTCTTGACCATTTCCATAGTACCCTGGGCCAGGCTCCACATGAGGGACTCCAATGATTCTTGCTGCCTTTCCAGAAGAAAAGGGTCAGCGTGTCTTTGAAATGGGTACACCTCACCAGGGAGGTCCGACAGTGCCTTAATTGGTGGCACACCCCAGCCACAGATAAAGGATGTCATTTCAGGGTCAGGCATCGAATCACCATCACCACTGATGCCAGTCTATATGGCTGGAGGGCACACATGGATGCTCATATGGCCCAGGGTTGGTGGACGCAGGACGAGGCAAGCAAGAGCATTAACCGGCTAGAGCTCAGAGTCATTAGATTGGCTCAACAGGAATTTCACCCGTATATCGAAGGCCGGCACGTGCTGGTCCTCACAGACAACATCACAGCCAAGGCCCACATCAACAGACAAGGGGGCATCAGATCACAGGATCTCATGCTAGAGGCTAATGTCCTAGGGACGTGGGCAGAGAATAATCTCCTTTCCCTCGTGGCCAAGCATATTTCAGGGAAGGCTAATGTGCAGGCTGACTGGCTCAGTAGAGCTACAGTAGACCAGGCTGAATGGCAATTACATCCTTCTCTTTTTCAGGAGATAACACACCAGTTCGGAGTCCTGAAGGCGGATCTGTTCGCCAGCCCCACCAATGCTCAGGTCCCCAGGTTTTTCATGAGATTTCGAACACTGGGAGAAGAGGGAACAGATGCTCTTCGCTGTCCATGGCCCAGGGGTCCCCTTTATGCTTTTCCCCCAGTGCCTCTCCTCCTCAGGGTTGTTCGCAGGATCATCGAGAACAGAGCAGAGGTCATATTCTTGGCCCCTCACTGGCCGAGGCGTCCTTGGTTTGCCGACCTTCAGACGTTGTCGGTGGAGAGTCTCTGGACGATTCCAGTGGACAGAATTGTCCTCTGCCAGGGAGCTCTACAGCACCCGGAGCCCCAGTGGCTCCAGCTGGCCACCTGGCAGTTGAGCGGCTCAGGTTAAGGGGGGATCAGTTCTCGGCCAGAGTTATTGATACTATACAGGCCTCCAAGGGGCCCTCGACTGTGCGCATTTATGATGCCACCTGGGGAATCTTTTGTAAGTGGTGCCTGCTTAAACAAATTAATCCAGAGGGCTCCTCCATCCCTCAGATCCTGGAATTTTTACAGGACAGCCTTGATAAAGGGTTATCTCCCAACACCATCAGACGGCAGGTGGCGGCCTTGGGCACTGTTCTCACTTGGGAGGGCAGCCAAGCTATTTCACAGTACCCCACGGTAAAAAAGTTCTTAAGGGGGGCTACCAACCTGCAGCCACTGGCTGTACACTGTTACCCAACCTGGGATCTTACCAGGTTCCTTGGGGCCCTTACCAAGCCGCCATTCAAGCCTTTAAAAGAAATTTCCATGGAATTACTTACTTGGAAAGTTGCCTTCCTGGTGGCGATAACTTCCGCCAGGAGGATTTCGGAACTATACGCTCTCTCTTTTAGGGAGGACCTGTGCAAGTTTCACGATGATAGGGTGGTCCTTTGGCTTGACCCTTCTTTTGTGCCGAAGGTGGGGTCAGTTCCATAGGTCCTAGGAGGTGGTGCTCCCTAATTTCTGCCCCACCCTGACTCACCAGCTCGAGAAGCAATAGCACAATCTTGATGTCCCGTCGGGCACTGAAAATTTATATCGCATGCACGTCTGAGATTAGACGGTCGGAGGCGCTTTTTGTATCTTTTCAGTCTTCGTCCTTGGGTAAAAAGGTCTCCACGACAGTGATTGGCAGATGGGTGAGGCGTTGTATTGCGATAGCCTACACAGCCCAGGAGCTGGATGTTCCAGGGAGTATTACCACTCACTCTATGCGGAGTGCTGCCATCACCGCAGCGTCGGCCACTTAGGCTTCTCTGGACGAGATCTGTAGGGTGGCAGCTTGGGCATCCCCGTCACCATTTATCAGAAACTATAAGTTGGACAAGTTTGCATTGGCAGAGGCCACTTTCGGCCGCAGGGTGTTGCAGGCGATAAGATCTGAGGCTCAACTGCCGGAACGGTCACCTTCCCTCCCTTAGGGACACCTAGCTTGGGTATGTCCCATGCATGGATGCTATCTGCACCCTTATTGAGAAAGATGGTTGGTAACTACCTGATACACTTCTTCTAATAGGGTGGAGATAGCATGCAGCCCCATCCCTTACCTTTTTTGGAGGCGATCTCTTTTACCTGCCATTGGAGTATTTTTGTGGTTGATGATTGCATAAGGTTTTGTTCTGTTTACCTGTATCACTAAATACTGTTTTTTGGGGGACAACACGTGGAGTCTGTGTCTTCATTTACTTCACCAGAAACTGGGGAGGTAACACTCACAAGGACAGATTATATAGTACGTTGGCTAATTAATATTCAGACTCAGTCCAATCAGAGCACAGACAGTATCAACCCATGCATGGATGCTATCTCCACTCTATTAGAAGAAGCGTATGAGGTAGGTACCAATGCTCTTTCTCTGTTGTCTCTTTCTTCTTTGGCATTCTTCCTTCCTTCTTTGGCATTAGGCTCTTCTCCAGTGAGTCCTTTCTTCTAATTAGTATTTGAGTTTCATCTTCAGGATCAGGCCTTCTAAAGAGAAGTCAGGGTTGATCTCTAGGACTGACCAGTTTGATCGCTTTGCAGTCCAAGGGACTTGCAGGAGTCTTCTCCAGCACCATAGTTCAAAGGCCTCAATTCTTTGCCGCTCAGCCTTTCTTATGGTCCCACCTTCCAGGTCCAGATTACCTGGACCCCTTCCAGTCCGGCTTCAGACCTGGTTACAGCACAGAAACCGCTTTGGTCGCATTGACCGATGATCTCTGGAGAGCCAGGGATGGAGGCTATGCCTCCATCTTGGTTCTCCTCGACCTCTCAGCGGCTTTCGATACCATCGACCATGGTATCCTTCTGCGACGACTGCGGGAGGTGGGGGTGGGAGGCACCGTTTTACGGTGGTTCTCCTCCTACCTCTCGGACAGGTCGCAGTCGGTGTTGGTCGGGGGTCAGAGATCGACCACGAGGCCCCTATCATATGGGGTGCCGCAGGGGTCGGTCCTGTCCCCCGTACTATTTAACATCTACATGAAACCGCTGGGCGAGATCATTCGGAGGCACGGGATAAGATACCACCAATACGCGGACGATACGCAGCTGTATCTGTCCGCCCCGTGCCAACTCAATGAAGCGGTGGACGTGATGAACCGGGGTCTTGAAGCCGTTAGGGACTGGATGCGGGCTAACAAGCTTGTACTCAACCCAGAAAAGACCGAGTGGCTGTTGTGTTTCCCTCCCAAAAATTTGGCTAGTGTACCAACGATCAGGCTGGGGGGTCAAAATTTACACCCCTCAGACAGGGTTCGCAACTTGGGAGTCCTCCTGGATCCACAGCTGACTTTTGATCACCACCTGTCGGCTGTGACCAAGGGGGCATTTGCCCAGGTTCGCCTGGTGCGCCAGTTGCGACCCTACCTGAATCGGGAGGCTCTCACAACAGTCACTCGCGCCCTCGTGACCTCTAGGCTGGAATACTGCAATGTGCTCTACATGGGGCTGCCCTTGAGGAGCATTCGGCGGCTTCAGCTAGTCCAGAATGCGGCCGCGCGAGTGATCGTGGGTGCACCTCGGTTCGCCCACATAACACCTATCCTCCGCGAGCTGCACTGGCTACCTGTTGGCCTCCGTGTGCACTTCAAGGTGCTTCTTACTACCTATAAAGCCCTTCATGGTAGTGGATCTGCGTACTTGGGAGACCGCCTTCTGCCAATTACCTCCTCTCGACCCATAAGATCCCACAGATTAGGCCTCCTCCGAGTGCCATCTGCCAGCCAGTGTCGGCTGGCAACTACGCGGAGGAGAGCCTTTTCTGTAGCAGCTCCGACCCTCTGGAACGATCTCCCCGTGGAGATTCGTACCCTCACCACCCTTCAGACCTTCCGCACAGCCCTCAAGATCTGGCTATCCCGCCAGGCCTGGGGGTAAAGACCATAGTTTGCCCCCGCCCGAATATTGAATGAATGTTGTTTGATCTTAGTTATATATTGTATTTTTATGTTATTGTATGTCTTCCCCTCCCATAAGTTGTTAGCCGCCCTGAGTCCCCTCAGGGAAAAGGGCGGCCTATAAATAAACGCAACCAAACCTTCACAGCCATACGTTGCAACTGGAAAAACCATAGCCTTGACTATACACACTTTTGTTGGCAGGGTGATGTCTTTGCTTTTTAGTATGCTGTCTAGATTTGCCATAGCTTTCCTTCCCAGAAGCAAGTGTCTTTTAATTTCTTAAAACTAGTTAGCAAACTAGGTAACATCATCAATGTCAGCAGGGAGTGGGGTTTGCTTTCTGTTTATTTATTAGTGGCTTGCCTTGTCAGTTACTGGGAGACAACTCAAAGCCCATTTAATGCTCTATTAAATAGCCTTCAAATAGCTAAAAATTATTCAATTCCAGTATTGGAGACACTGAAGTGATTCTCAGTAGACTTCTGGGTGAAATTAAAAGTGATGCCTTTAATTTTTAAATCCCTACATGGCTTGACTTCAGAACTACCTTCTCTAGATAGAACTATCCTGTCTGATTTGATTGTCCCTTATGTGAAAGTTTATGAAGTTGTGAAATAAAAGAAATGGGAATCTTCCTTTTTTAATGACCCACATGTCATGGAAAAGTGTTTTCCAGAATTCTGTACTGTATTGTTATTTTAATTATGTTGATTTTATGAATGTCTTGTACTTAGAGTTAGTTGAACCTGATAGATGAATGAATTAGTAAATAAAGTTTGTAAAACAAAATTATTCTGCTTTCTAGGCTACATATATTATAATTAAAAGAATAATTATACCATGGCTACAGGAGACCTGAAAGGAAACTTGCATAAGATAGAACAAAAACTTCGAGTTATAAATTATCCTAGCGATGTGGATTATATGGGGTAAGTGGAAGCATATTAGTCAATTCTTGGTATAAATGTGGCTTGTTGGTGAATTGCCTATTGCTCAGCAAACAACCATTCTATTCTTTGTTTTTAAATAATGTATAGTATTATCTGAATGTAGCAAAGCAGTCTTCTGATCAAAACAAACTAGAATGGGAACATGATTTGTTTAAGATTTTTCTCTGGAATTTTCTGGTTGAAAGAAGTAACATTATTTATGTGACATTGATCTAAAACTAAATGATGGAAAGATGTTTTGCTGCATCATTCTATGGACAGGAAAATGAGTTTTTGGATACATTCATTGTTAAATGATAAATTATTATATCATCTGTATTGCTCTTTGTTTTAATTGGTTTCCAGAGAATCTGATTTAATGGAAGCTTTGTGCAAGAAAAATTGCCCACCCTGCCCGTTACCACCATCCCAAACAGCCTAAACACCACCATCACCACTGCCAAATGTTTCACAGTGGTAGCAGGGATGTGAAAACGGGATGTATCCAGTCTGCCACCTCCCTGCTGCCCCTGAATAGGCCAAACTCTGAACAGTTGGAGCTTGGTGCAGCAGTGGGAATGTATGAAAAATGGAAGCCCCCAACCACTGCTTCTCTGCACTCTGCCCACCTGCTTGTTCACTCACCTGGTGTGTCTGCTCTG
Organism: Thamnophis sirtalis; assembly: GCF_051295495.1. Classification (NCBI taxonomy): domain Eukaryota; kingdom Metazoa; phylum Chordata; class Lepidosauria; order Squamata; family Natricidae; genus Thamnophis; species Thamnophis sirtalis. The sequence goes on along the minus strand of NW_028261390.1, from coordinate 51,196,063 downwards.
GTGAGTTGTCCTCGCATGAATTGGCTGTGTTGAGTTATGCTACGATGAATTAGAGGCAATGAGTTGGCAGAAGAGACTTGGTGGCGAGCTGGCTATGCCAAGTTGGCCGCACCAAGTTGTCCCATTCCGGCACAGAAGAAAGTCTGTATTCTTTTAACAAAAATAATTTTACCATTAAGCATTTTTTATGTCTGCTCTGGTGGCTTATAATTAGAAAATTAAATAAGAAATAAACAATAATTGAGAAATAAAAGCAGTGTGTTAAAATTGATAGAGTCTAAGGAGAGTTGGACTTTTGTCTGTTCCTTTGATCTCTGTGTTGTTATAAAGTGGAAAAAATGTTCTAACAGATTTGTCATCCTAGTCACTTATAAATGAATCATAATAAATAATTTGTTTCCATGCCATAGCATTTATTTTTCAATAAGTATTTAGCTAAGATTACATTAACTGCTATATGATTTTAAACTGGTGATTATTTTTGTTGTTTAAACGGTTTCCCACAATTTTATTAAATACTAAACTTCAATGAAATTCAGAATACAGTATTTAAAATAGATGACAGCAGATATCAAGTGCAAAGTGATTTGTTGTTGCAACATCTCTCTCCATATAAAAATTACTTTTTGTATCCTTTTAATAAAACTTAGTATTTTTACATAGGCAGTGAATGTTTTGTCTAAAGTTAAAAATAAATCCAGTCCTCTTTTGGGAAAGACTTAAGAACCTACTCTGTTTCAATTTTTGTTATTTTTACATGTTAAAAAGTAATGATGCACTCATTCCCAAAAATGCAGATTAATGATTCTGAAAACAGAATATAAAATAGTCTTAATTAAATGTAGCCATGGTCTCCTGATAGTGTTTCAGAAATATAGAAATAAAACTACTGTGTAAAGGGCGATATAAAGGTTTCGAATGATCAGTTATCAGTTCTTTATTTTTTTCCCACCATTACAGGTTGGCAAAGGGTGATCCATCTGTATTTTTACCAATCATTAGCTACTGTTTCACATCATTCTCAACATATATTGCAGAGCTTGTAATGGAATCTGGGCTGGAACTTACAGCAAAGAATGATTCACGTTTTGTTGATGCTATGTATAAGGTATATATTTTAAATATGCTAATGTGGCAATGTTACCATTAATAGTAATAAAGAAGTAAAAGTGTCATTATATCTTGAAATTTAAACATTGTTTAAATTTTACTGCATTATGGCATAGTGTTATAAGATCACTGAATTTCTATATGCTGTCCTCTAGCTAACACCTCTCTGCAGAGGATGTTTTAGTAGTGTGACCTAGAATATTTGGTTATTTATTCTTTATGCTCAAAGAAAAGTGCTCAATTTTTTTTGTTTAGAAAAAGTGAAAGTTAGAGCAATTCCTTGGTACCAAGAGAAAGGATCATAGAAAGAAGCAGGCCTCTGGAATTTTATGAAAAAGCGCTTCCCCATACCAACTGCAGCTGAGCAGACATGCAAGTACTGGTATTATGAAAATAAATTCCTTTTTTAAAATCTATTCTCTGCAGCTTCTTCGTGATCAATTTCAGTACAAACCAGTCCTGTCAAAACAGCAGTTCCTTCAATATGGCTTTGCAGAAAGAAAAATACAGATTGTTTGTGATATTATTAGTTACATTTATAAAAGGCACAAAGAATTCAGTAACATGAATAAGGTATTGAAAATTAGTTTTATTAGCATTTTAAAGAAAAAAATGAGTTAATATAAAAAAATGTTAGCATTTTAAAGAAAAAGCTAGTTAATAAAGTATTGTTTAATAACTCATATTTTCATTTATTAATATTTTATTAATTAAATCATTGCCTATCTTTTAATTTATATGCCACTTACTAAACACAGAGTTTTTTCCTTTCTGATATTTGGAACATTATAATTTTATTTATTTCATTCTTTCATTTAAATTCTTTCTTTTCCTACATCTGTCTTGCAGTTAAAATTGCAATAGTTTTAATAATTACTGAATTATTTGTAATTTTATTCAAATGTATGAGAAAGGTTTATTGAACTAATAGCTTTGTGTGTGAAAGTTTCCACGTGTATATTATAGTTTCCTAAAAAATTCCCTATCCCCAAATTCTCAGAATATCTTATTTTTCTCAGAACAGTTTTTGGAGAGATAGTTGTCCTTCTTACCATATTATCTGCTGACCAGTGCTATCCCATTAGTATATTGATATGATTGATATGAATTATGTATCTTCCATCATGTACTTTTAAGATCCTGAATTTCAGTAGACTGATGTAATACACATACTCTGTTTTGCATAAAATACAGTTCTTACCATAACTCTGGATATTTCTATATCTTATAGATAAAAACCCAAACAGAAAAGAGAACCCATTTGATTAAATCTCTATCCCACACAAGTTTTTCTAATCAGTCTGTTACTGTAGCTAACAGTACTGTGGATTTGCAGCAGGTAGGAATATTCAATATTCTTTAGTATAAGAATTAAGTATTTTTCATTTCATTTTTAAATATTTATCCTAATGGATATTTTGGTGTTCCCATATACTATTTTTAGATGCTTTATCTGTTTTCAGCATAAGTAGCTTTGTTGTTAATAATAATGTTCAGGGAGTATGTTAACTGCTTTATGCTATCTTACTGAACTGATTATATAATTTCTTTGTTTAATTTTGCATCCTCATACTGTAAGATGACTTTCAAATGTTCATAATATAATCAATAATTTTTTATTACAGTCACAGGCCAGAATTACAAATAAAAGCATTAAAAACAATAATGATAACAATAGCAATAGCACTTAGACTTTTATACTGTTTTACGGTGCTTTAGGCCTTTTAAAGCAGTTTACAGAATAGGCATATTGCCCCAACAATTTGGGTGCTCATTTTACCCATCTCAGATGGATAGAAGGCTGAATCAACCTTGAGCCTGATGAGATTTGAACTGCCAAATTGCAGGCAGCTGACAGTCAGCAGAAGGTAGCCTGCAATAATGCACTCTAATCACTGCTCCAGCATGGCTCAAAAACAGACAAAATAATATATTATGATTAGTTGTGGATTATCAGTGGCTATTCATAATTTAGATCTGTTCTACCTTGCATCTTAATCAGTCTATGAAAAGACTATATCAATCAATGATTGAGGTGATAGAATGAAGATCTATTGATCTATTCCCTCCCCCCCCCCAAAAAAACCAATAATTCTGACTATTCTGTCATCTCTTATCTTAGATTAACAATCTGCTAATGGATTATTTTTCACTAAATGAGGACACTCATACAAAGAATGCTGCCTAGGAGAATTGACATTTCTATTCCACTCTACTCTGATTAATATACAGCAGAAACAGAGATTAAAAAGAAAAACTACAATTTATATTTTAAAAATGGACTCTATTTTATTAGTTTATTGATTGTTGGCTGTTTTTTAATCCCTAATATGAGCAGGATAAGATATTTGGTTGTAGTGAATTTCTCAATTATAAATGAGTTTTTTAAAATAAAAATAAATTTTCTTAAGAAAACATATTAAGAAATCATACCCATAACCACATACTCTGTGAAATAATGAACCACATTTTCTGTAAGATTTATAAATTTATGAACTTGAAACTTAAACTGATTCTCACAACTATACAAATGGGACTGATGTTCAATCAAAAAGAGGAAATGGCCTATGTTGCCCTTGAGGCTTGAGATTACCTGTCTATGTAATATAAGGAAAGCAAGTATTTGTAGTGAATATCAGTGCAAATATATTCCAAAGAAACATTAAATCAAAATGCTTTTTAATTGAATCAATTTTGTTTAATACATCCTTTACTATTACTTTGGGTGGGGTCTTTTACATGAACAGAAACCTCAAATAGAACGTCATAAAAGTGTGACTAACAAGCATATCCCTGAAGATTTCATCAGTGAAACACTGCAGGAAGTGAAAGATTGTGTTGTAAATAAGGTTGAAGTTTTGGACTGTGACACTGATGTCTTGGATAATATAGATGTAAAGGTAAGACCATTCTTATTTTCTTAGGCCATGGTGATTTTGGGTGCTTTTTCTGGCAGTTCCTGGCAGCTACCTCTCCCTGGCGTTTGTGGACTCCCATATTTCTCGCTGGGAGAAAGAGCTGCTGAGGAAACTACATCTGCTAGATTTTACAGAGGATGCCTTGGGATACTACGGCCTTAAGGACGCCCAACTTAGAGTAGTCCAACGGCTTGTGGACATTGATTTACAATATCTATGAGGCAGAGCCAACAAAACTCGTTCCTCCCTGACTCTCAACCAACTTAATAATTATGGATTGAGGATGGCTTCCTATTTTTATACTTTAACCATTCCCAAGTATATAAGAGCTTTTTCCCTAGCTTGCTTTAATGTCTTGCCCTCAGCACTTTTGGATGGTTGTTTTAAGAAGCTCCCGATTAACGAGCGGCTATGCCCCTGTGACAGAGCCGAGATTGAAACTGTGGAGCACGTCCTTCTATTTTGCCTCATGTATAACGTTGACAGATCTAAGTTACTGTCCCTTCTTGAAATTGTCCCTTCTAGATCTAATGGTTGTAATTTGTTTGTATATTGCCTTGGAGATGGCTCCTCATACATCACCTCTCAGGTTTCCAAATTTTTCTTAAGAACTGTAACCATTAGAGGAGAACACTGTTAAGCTTTGGTGACTGATTGCTATGATTCTATGATCAATTATCTTATGTCTCTTTTGTAGTACTCGTGTGTGACCGTAAATGTAAAATATATATATAAATATAAATATTTGTGTGTGTGTGTGTGTGTGTGTGTGTTTGTGCTGATAAATAAATAAAGGGAGACTAGTATAGATCTATTTCAAGCTATTTAGCTCTCATCAGCTAGCCATACCCTTACTGGGATTCGAATCCCAGTAAGGGTATGGCTAGCTGATGAGAGCTAAATAGCTTGAAATAGATCTATACTAGTCTCCCTTTATTTATTTATCAGCACAAATAAAACACAAATATAACAAAGGCAACAGTAAAAATATTGGGTTTCTGTCGTGATGGACTCTTGTGATGAGCCGATTGACAGATGATGGAAGCAGTTAGCTTCCTCCCATAATATGTACACACACACACACACATATACATATACACATACATACACACACACATACACACTGTATATTAATTTTCTTAGGCCAATTCTGCTTGTTAAAGTGACATTTGATAGCCAATGTTTGTAGTAGTACTAGGAGACAAATCATAATTGAATAAACATTAATTTGAATAAATCTATTTAGATACAAAGTTTTCTCATTACAATATAGAACTGAACAAATTGATTATGTCCAATGAATAAATATAAAGAATTGGTTCTATAGTTCAATGAGCAATCTTATGGTGCAGGAAAGCATGAAATATGACAAAAATAATCACCTTTTCTCCCTCGCTCCACTTCTGTCTTGTGGAAATCCAGCTGTACTCAAATGTAACTCAGCCATGGGATCAATGAAAAGATAATATTTTCTATCATTTATGTCTTTCAGGCAATGCATGTTAGGTACTGAATGTTTTGCTAACTATCCTTCTTCTACAGAGCAGATCTACAATCAAATCTGAACTGGTAACAGGTTATATGTGAATTATTAGAACTTTCACCAGTTCTCTTGTTACTTATAGGTTTTGTGGTGTGATTCCTTTTGCACAAGGTTTTTAGTGAATGAACCAGCACTGTGGTTATGCTTTCTGATTTCATGTGGGAGGTCTTTACATGTTTCATGTAATTAGTAAAAATCTAAACTTGTGCTATGACTATACTGAATGAAAATTATGTTATTTTCAGGTTGTAAAGCAGGACAATGAATTAGAAGACTTGAAAAGTCAACTTGCTGAACTGCAGCAAAAGTTTCATTCATTGAGCAGTGTGGATGAAAAATTACAGACTTTAGAGAAGAAACTGCAAGGGAAAATTGTTATAGAAGAGAATGAGTGGAATAATCTTTTGAGCCGCGTCCTCCTTCTTGAAACACAATTGTTTCTTCATTCCAAAACAGTATGTACTTTCCTCTGTGTTAAAAGTTAGAAATGCAGTAATCTACTATTTAATATTACATTTTTATTTTTAAGGGTTATCTGTCTTAGCTATTAATTAATATAGCACAAACTCGCCCTATTTTATACTGCATGAGATTATCAAAATTAAAGAATGTTCTTTCTTTTTCAAAGACAACTTTCTAAAATTTTATTTTATTTTATTTTATAATGGAAAGCCTATAGAAACTAATGAAAATAGTAACTCTATTCCAACTGCTGCTTATTTGTACATTTATTATTACTTCATATTAATGAACATAGTTGTTAATGTTTGGAATACTGCTGTGTTGGCTATTATCCCTTTTCTGTATTGTTTGAAATTTCTCTAAGTAATGTATTTGATTTTTAATACATTTCTAATGCTATGCTAAAATGACATCAAGGTTTCTGCTTGTCAAAGCATTATTTTAAAATAGTAAATTTGAACCAGAGAATGTATAACAAGAGGCATTATTTTCGTGTTCAAGATAGGATCATTGTTGCTTTTCTTAGTGTTTGCCCTGCATGGTTTCAGGAAGTGATTGGTTTTGCAAGAGATAGTTTGTTTATCAGTCGGTTGGTCACAGAGTCTGATACCATTAAAAGAGAGTGACCCTCAGATGGGTTCTGTGCCTAAGGAAGAATTAGAAGCTGTGTCTCCTGGCTCATAGTCTACCACCTTAACCTGGCTCTCTTAGTGTTTGAAAGTACATTGGGGATTTAATTACTTTGTTTTTTTAATGCAAGGCTTTTGAATTCATACCAAAATTATCCCAATGACTCTTTTGTACCATAGGAAAAAAGTAGTAGATCTAATCCATGAATATTATACTATCAAATGTCAATAGTATAGTACTGAGATAAGCAGTAAGCAATACAGTTGTTATTATTTTAATATACTCTGATTTGAAACATGATCTACAAAAATATCACTTTATCTCAGGTTAGATAGTGTTTCAGTTCAGGATTTGAAGGTTATGTTAATCACATAATGCCAATTCACGTATTGTGATGTGAAACTGTAGTAAATTAGGAAGCTTTGATTTATATACCTAAAATTTGATTCCTGAATTAATGATAATAGTTAAGGCTATTGGGTATGCTACTACTATGTATAAAATGATTTAAATATAACTTAGTTATTGCACAAAGAGGACTGAAAATTTCAAAATAACTAGTTGTTTTACAGAATAATTCATGAGTTATTAATAGTAAAATATTTTTCAATTTCAGGCTGATTTATCTACAGAATTAAACAATGTGAGTGAAGAAGATTATTCTAGCAGAAACACAACTCCATCTTCTTTTGGTAAGTACTTCTTGCAACTTTCCTCAGTCTTGTTCGTTCTCTCTCTCTCTCTCTCTCTCTCTCTCTCTCTCTCTCTCTCTCTCTCTCTCTCTCTCTCTCTCTCTCTCTCTCTCTTTCTCTCTCTCTCTCTCTCTCTCTCTTGCTAAAATGCTATCTCCTTAAATATGTTATATTGCATGGAAATTTAGTCAAACTGAATTTTAGTTATTATGGCATATAGTGTAGTCACTTTTTAAATACTGTCTTATTGTTATTTAGCAAGTTAACTTGCTGTTTAGATTTTAGTTATTTCAATGTTTTTAATAAGATTTTCAGAGAAGAAAAATTAAATTTTCTGACAAATATGTTCTGTTGCATTCTTTCAGATAGAGTCTGAATCAGGAACAAATTTAATCTGTTTCTGTGGTTTCAACTATATTGTTTAGTATTTTTATTGAACATTGAATTTTCCTTTTTTCTAAAGCATTATATTTTGATAGTAAGCTACAGTACTTCTGTAGAAGTATCAACCTATAAATTAAGAAAGTTTTGAAGTATAATAAAATACAGATGCTGTTTCTGACCTCTGAGATCAGTCAGAAAGTTTCATATGCTTTCTCCCTTTACACAGAACTAACGATTATTTTCTCAATATAAAAAGTTTGGCATTTCCATATAGGATTTTGTTGTTTTTTAAAAACAACTTGTAGCTACTTCAAACACTTTCTTAACATAGGCAGACAAATTACAGATTCACATCTTTGAACTCTAGAAAAGGTTTAGGTTGGGAGTAAAGTAATTTATCATGTTGCATTGATACTATAATAATTTACATTATAATATTCACATCTGAATTCACCTGAGAATATTGCTTTACAATTTCTTACCAGTTTCTTTTATGAATATATTTGGTAAATCAGACTATATGATTAAAATGTGTAAAGGCAAAGCTGATCTTTAAAAAGTGAGTTTATTCACAGATAAAGAGAAAGTAGAATTGCCAGACAGTCCTCAACAGTCATCTGGATATAGTTCATCTGTATCAGCAGATCCATCTCCCAAAGCCCTGGCTATTAATGATGATGTTGTGTCAGAGGTTTCAAAGGTAAGTTAAAACTGACACATACATATATATTCTGGCAGAGCTATAGAAAGTTTGTGATTTTATTTGTCTTTGGTAATGCAAGTATACAAAGTTAAAACTCTTGCTTTTAAATTGTAGGAAACAGCAATTCAAAAAATGGAAAGAATAAGCAAAATGTAAGTAAGATACAGTATTATTTTTTAGCAAATAAGATTTGAAATGTAGATACAGAATACAGAAAACAATTTAATGGACCTTAAATAACAGTGTCACATTCTGGCGTTTATCAGACAAGAAAAGTAGAAGACAAAGTTAATTGAGCACTTTTTATCTTGCAAGCTGGAAATCCAGACAAATGTTTCAAAGTTTAATAGCATTTGTATGCCGCCCAATCCCATGGGACTCCGGGTGGCTAACAATACAAATAAAAAAGAATAGAGGAAAGAAAAGATAGATTTAAAAACAGGCCATGCACTCCATTCGAGGTGGGGCTGGACCATATTTTGGGGTCAACAGCCCCAGGCCTGCCGGAACAGCCAGGTTTTAGTGGCCTTACAGAAGGCCGAGAGAGTGTGAAGGGTCCGGATCTCTGCGGGGAGATAATTCCACAGGGCCGGAGCAGCTACAGAGAAAGACCTCCTCCGAGTAGTCGCCGACCGGCATTGCCCGGTCGATGGTACCCGGAGGAGGCCCAATCTGTGTGATCTTATAGGTCGTTAGGAGGTATGTGGCAGGAGGCGGTCCCGTAGGTATAAATAATGAAGAAAACAAAGTCAGTGCTATTGTGATTTAACCCTCCACCCCTTAAATGCTCTCTACTCCGCCCCACATTTCCACCCCCTAGACTCTGCTCCATATACTTCCCATGCCTCATGTGCCACAAATTTTCTGGGTCTTTGCAACGTCTGAGCTTTTCATCGGACACATCATGCTCTTTTCTGGCATGCCAGGCTTCCTCGCCTCCACCGCCCATCTGTTCTGCCACGCATCATCTGTTTGCAAAGCCCACAGCTTAGCTGGCCATCTGAGGGCTCTGTAGATGTGGCAGGCTGCTCATGGATGTGCCTTCCCTCTCCACAGCTCAGCAGGGGGCCCAAGGCATGTATGTCTTCTGCGCGGCTCAGTTAGATGGTATGCCGGCGTTCGACGAGTATGGTCGTCATCAGGCTTGTACACCCGTCCGTATGGCAGCTCTCCTTCCCTGCCCAAATGCCAGCCCCGGGTTGGCTGGGAACCCAGGGGCTGACAATCATGATGTGAACAGAATATTTCATTATGTGCATGAAAAAACTTCTATTTCCTATTTTACAAATGCATAAAAATGCTCAAAGAAAATCTCATTTCAATTTCAATTGTGCACACCACTCAGACTTAGTGGACATTCCACTTTAACTGAAACTCCTTCCTTGTCAAATTATGAGTGTACTGTACATACATTTCCCATACTTCCATGACGTAGTATTTTGTTAAAATTGTATTAGGCAATAAATCAAACTAAAGTTCTTTATTATTAAAGTAATGAGATATTTTTTATTTTGGAAGATAATATGAGATGTTTTAATAATAATGTTTAAAATATTTATTTGCAAAACTTTTTTTACTAGTAGTGCTTTACTGAAAAAAGTAATCTTGGATTAAGTAGTAATCTGGTTTGAAAAAGCAGTGATATTTTGTCGGCAAGTCTATTTAAAAAAACTCATAATTTTTAACTTTCTACTGAGAAATATTTGAAGTGTTATTGATGTGGAAAATTAAAAACTCATTTAACATAATGGAATGTCTGTTCGATCATATTTCTATAAATTTACCAATTTAAACACAAAATTGCTACTGTTTTTACATTTTGGAAAAGTCATTTAACTTTGCTTATGTATTTTATATCTTAAGGGTTGAGGAAACTTCAGAATTGTTGAAGATTTCACGTAACACCTCTTCAGAGTAATCTACTCAACCAGAAAACTGAAACTGATTATGTGTGTCCATGAACTTTTTTAGAACTCTTTGGATCTTTTTTTGTTCTGTTTCGGATTGAAATTATTTAAATTCTTTCTTTTTTTAAATATAGATTTTGTGTATATATATATATGCGTGTGTGTGTGTGCGCGCGCGCATGCGCGCCATTGATATGTATCATTTTATTACAAATAATATGTGGCAACATTAATGTACTCACAGTCTATTTTTGTAATAAACTTTGCTGGTATTAGGTTAAATGATATATAATTTTAAAAGAACAGGTTCAGTGATTATATTTTATATTTTGTTGGAAATATTTTAGCTGGAACTTGCATATTGTACCTAAGAAAAATATGTATATGCCATTAGTAAAGTGTGCAAGCCTTTTACACACAGACACACACAAACACGCACGCACTGTCTTCAACATATCTTAAATACATGCAGATATATTTTAATATTTATATGTGATAAGAGCAGCAATATTTCAGCTTTCATCGTGCGTGATAAAATAAAAGATATGATAAAAAGTTATTCAAATAAATAAGATTTTGAGATTTTGACTAGCAAATGTGTTGAATATTTTAGTGCTAGACAACCTGACACATTTTAAGATCAGCAAAACAGATGGAGACCATTGAGTTGGTATATAAAAACACACATTTTTATGATTTGAAGCCATATAAATGATGCTTTGAAGATTAAAGTTGATGTAAAACAGTCGTAAATGTGATTTATTAGGGGGAGAAATATCCAAGGAATTGGGGAAAGGAATAAATGTCTTTAAATTGTTTCATAATCATATGTTACATTGAGAAGTTTTTAATTTTATTAATTATACTTCCATATGTTCATATGGAAAGCTCTTTAAATATCACATTTATCATTGATTGTTTTTTAATGGTGGGATCTGAAAATGTGAGAAAACAGGTTTTGTACAGTAAATTGGGAGCGGGGGGATGGAGACATATATCCCCTGTGTTAAACCAACTTAAACATATTGAGTTATCTCTTTAAGCTAGTTTATACTGTGTCTTAGCTGTTTCTTAAAAGGAAATTTCTCAAAAGTTAATCATATTCCAGTTTGTAAAAGTAAACTGGAAGCATAATCTTTCTAAGTAAATATATTTCTATTTAGCTAATCACACTAAATTAATAATATATTCTACTATATTAAGTAATACTTTCAGTAATTATTTGAAATACTGTTTTAAATAATTAATTCAAATTGCTTTTCATAATACTGGGATATTATTGAACAACTCAGGAATTACATCATTCTTTATATTTATTCAACTATGTGTAATAGAATTGCTAATATTCTTTTTATTTCTGTTGGAAGTAAGAACAAATTGAGAAGATACATTTATTACATGAAATATATTTTTCCCGAACCAAATTTTCAATGGTAAGAATTATGGCAGTAATTGATCCTGAAATTATGATCCTAAGTCATAGGTCATTAAATGGGTCATCGAGTGACTCTGTTTGATTTATAGTTTTTGCAGAAGTCATTAATGAATAATATCATCATTAAGTTAACCTCTGAATACTAATTCTTCAAATGGGTATTTTTTTTCTGGAAATAAATGCCAGAAATTAGCAAAAAATACACTGAAAATAAGTCATGTAACCACATGATACAGGTGGATGGCTCTCAGAATTCTATGTCAGGCATGCCTCATTCAACATCCAAGAAAGAAAACCCCCAATTCCATTTAATTAGAGAAATGATACTTTTACTGGATATGAAATGAAAACAGCAAAAGTGAAACAAGATCTGAAGCAAAAAAGTGCAAACTTATACATATCAAAAGTTTACCCAAATTCCTCCCCCTAGTTACCCCGATCAAATGTCCAATCTCCAACTCCAAAAGGTGTCATGTGAGGCGCATCTTCAGGTGGACTCATTCAGCTGGTATCCAGAGACAGTTGGCCTTGACCAAACCCAAAAACGAGCCATCAGCATGCGCAAAAGATGGTGAAAACAAAACTCCCTTTTCTGAGACGTCTCCACCAGCACATTTCCCCTCCCAAATGCCATGAGCCCCCACCCTCTTCGTTACTATGGCAGCCGATAGCAAGCATGCGAGACAGAGGCTGACATTCTGGAACAGGTCATAAGGAGCTGAGGGGTTCTGTTGTGAAATTGAATTCCTGTAAGCTGCCTAGATATGCAAGCCTCAGACCTGTGCCCTGGAGATGCAGCTGACCATGCAAAGTGGCATTCAATGATCCAAAATTCACACCCTGCACTTGTGGGAATATGCTACAAAAAAAGAAGCTGCCTAGAATTGCCTTGGTGAGGTGGGGGGCATAGAAGTTTAATAAAAGCATTGAATGGACTCTTAAACAATTGGCTGTTAAATGAGATCTATAGAATTAAATCATTTTACTTGCAAGAAGAAGAAAAGAGGAAAGCAAGCATATAAAACAGTATAGAATTTCCAATTTTTGAATAGTCCTCCAAATGTTAGTGGTAGCTCATTCAAAAATAAAAAGTGAGGAACGTTCTTCAGATCATTGTCTACGGTAATTAAAATTAGAACAGAATGATCTTAGCCAAAACCTATAGAATAATTGTACAATTTACAGCAATAAATGTTTCAGGGATCAATCCGATAATTACATAAAATATAATTTCCATTTCTAATAAATTTGCTCAAAACTCTGATTAAAAATAATAAGTATTACAAAATGCGGAATAATTTAATGATCCCAAGATACGGTTTAAAAACACTTTTATAACATGAATTAATTCTGCATTTTGAGAATACCATTTCCAATAAAAATGAATTCCATTTCATGGAAAGAAGTACATGAAAGTAGTTTTATTATTTAGCATATTATGAGAACATGACAGAAGAGAAGTATGTATATATACACAGTCCACATAATTATAAGTAAAACTATGGGGGTATAGCAGTTGCCTCATATCCAATTCAGCTATCCAGGAAATCGCCTGTGGCATTGCTTCATGCAGATCTTTTAGGGAACCAGAGAAAGCACATTGTGGGCAGTCTTGCACAATATGTTTAATACCAATAGCACTTAGACTTAGATACCACTTCACAGTGCTTTACAACCTCTCTAAGCAGTTATAAGTGCATATCAAAATTTCTCCCCAAAAAATCTCTGCCTAGGATATGAAACGGTCTGGAATGTTACTGTTTTTATTTCTCTACATGTTCATAAATCTTATATCTCTTAAATGTATAAATCATTCCCTCTGCATAATGATGTTAAAGGTCATCAGCAAACAGCTTTATGAGGCAGATTATGTACAGGTGAAACTCGAAAAATTAGAATATTGTGCAAAAGTCCATTTATTTTAGTAATGCAACTTAAAAGGTGAAACTCATATATGAGATAGACTCATTACATGCAAAGCAAGATAGTTTAAGCCGTGATTTGTCATAATTGTGATGATTATGGCTTACAGCTCATGAAAACCCCAAATCCACAATCTCAGAAAATTAGAATATTGTGAAAAGGTGCAATATTCTAGGCTCAAAGTGTCCCACTCTAATCAGCTAATTAAGCCATAACCCCTGCAAAGGGTTCCTGAGCCTTTAAATTGTCTCTCAGTCTGGTTCAGTAGGAATCACAATCATGGGAAAGAGTGTTGACCTGACAGTTGTGCAGAAAACCATCATTGACACCCTCCATAAGGAGGGAAAGCCTCAAAAGGTAATTGCAAAAGAAGTTGGATGTTCCCAAAGTGCTGTATCAAAGCACATTAATAGAAAGTTATGTGGAAGGGGAAAGTGTGGAAGAAAAAGGTGCACAAACAGCAGGGATGACCGCAGCCAGGATTGGCAGGAAAAGGCCATTCAAAAGTGTTGGGGACTTTCACAAGGAGTGGACTGAGGCTGGAGTCCGTGCATCAAGAGCCACCACACACAGACGGATCTTGGACATGGGCTTCAAATGTCATATTCCTCTTGTCAAGCTGCTCCTGAACAACAAACAATGTCAGAAGTGTCTTACCTGGGCTAAAGAAAAACAGACCTGGTCTGTTGCTCAGCGGTCCAAAGTCCTCTTTTCTGATGAGAGCAACTTTTGCATCTCACTTGGAAACCAATGACCCAGAGGATGGGGGAAGAATGGAGAGGCACACACTGCAAGATGCTTGAAGTCCAATGCGACGTTTCCACAGTCTGTGTTGATTTGGGGAGCCATGTTATCTGCTGGTGTTGGTCCACTGTGCTTCATTAAGTCCAGGGTCAACACAGCCATCCACCAGGGGATTTTGGAGTACTTCATGCTTCCTTCCGCAGACGAGCTTTATGGGGATGCTGACTTCATTTTCCAGCAGAACCTGCCACCTGCCCACACTGCGAAAAGCACTAAAACCTGTTCAATGACCATGGGATTACTGTACTTGATTGGCCAGCAAAATCGCCTGACTTGAACCCCATAGAGAATTTATGGGGCATTGCCAAGAGAAAGATGAGAGACATGAGACCGAACAATGCAGAAAAGCTGAAGGCTGCTATTGAAGCATCCTTGTCTTCCATAACACCTCACAAGTGCCACAGGCTGATAGCTTCCATGCCACACTGCATTGAGGCAGTAATTGCTGCAAAAGGGGCCAAGTACTGAGTACTATGCATGCTTATACTTTTCAGAGGTCCGATATTGTTCTATGTACAATCCTTGTTTTATTGATTGCATGTAATATTCTAATTTTCTGATATTTGGATTTGGGGTTTTCATGAGCTGTAAGCCATAAGCATCACAATTATGACAAATCACAGCTTGAACTATCTTGCTCTGCATGTAATGCGTCTATCTCATATATTAGTTTCACCTTTTAAGTTGCATTACTGAACTAAATGAACTTTTGCACGATATTCTAATTTTTTTGAGTTTCACCTGTATATCATTTTTGTAAGGCAAATAAGATTTGAATTGCAAGACAAAACTACTTTTATATTTTATTTCAGCAGTTGAAACTTAGTTTATTTAAATCACATTTCAGTCTGAGTCACAATTTTATCATAACAATATAACTGAATTTGCACAACTTGTTATCATAGTTTTCAAAAGTCATAATATCTGACTCAATCAATATCCTTAAATCTAAATGAAACAACCAATACTATGCTTCAATATGTTGCATGATGCAAGCCAATTAGTGAAAGACTTCCTATTGTTACATCACAGTTTCCTTCTCCATAGTTTGGAAATCAAGTGTTCTAAAATAATTTAATCTTGCATATGTTGTTTCACATCACCAGATGATATCAAGCTTGCTGTATTATGGGTTTAAAGAAATAGATCAGTTATAAAGACATGGCCAGAGACTGAATATTGGAGCAGATTATGAACTGCTGTCCAAGTTCCAAGTCAATCTATTTCTATATTATGATCTTGAGCTCATTCCCACAATTTTCCAAAACAATAACAGGAATTGTTTTGAAGTGCTGAATCTCATTGATAGAGGAATTGTGAAACAAAATCTGGAGAATTATAACAAACAATAGAAGAAGAATCACTAGATTCCAATAAATTACTCCATGCTAGAAAACCTGGTGAATAATATAGAGACCAAAAGACTAGAAGAGGTCAATCCAAATATTAAATAAAGGATAGTTAATATGATGTGCAAAGTATTGTACAATATCCTTAATTCTTAATATTTTGCAGGGAAATGATTAACATAGATTAGAATTCTACATGCTGAGGAAAAGCAGATATTGCTGAAGTGCACTTGATAATTGATGAACCTAAAGAAAATCAAAAGGTCAATATGTGATTTATTGATAATAGAAAAGCCTTTGCTTGTGTTCATTATATCTGTGAATTTCTTCTTAATTAACTAGTTAGTATTGTTGAAAATGTGACTTTCCTGGGACAGAGTTTATCAAGCTAGTTACGTAATAATATGATAAATGAAGTCTGCATAATGAATGTGAACAGTTCAGTGCTGCAACTTTTACATTCTAGCCTACTTTTCAGAGGCAGTGCTCAAAATATTCTTCTTTACTTTTCAGTATTGGAGAGTTGAGAACATTTGAAATCAAGAAGAGAAATTAAAACACGAATTATCAAAATTGACAGATTTTGAAGACTTCTGACGGTCACAAATTTCTATTTGAAGAAGCAGTTCTGACTAGGTTTTTTTTATGTTAGGTCATTTGTGAATAGGATGGGCTTTTTGGATTTCATTTTATCATTCTTCCATACTGTTCCTTTTTATATCTGTTTTTCCATTTTGATTCTTCAAGTCATTTGAAATGCTTTCCCTAATGTAAATAAGTTTATTTTATCTTATTTACATTTTCATTCATTTATTATAAATGTGCAATACTCAATTTTTTGCTAGGATTGGAAAAAGCTAGCATCATTTGCAAACTAAAAAAATAGTAATTTAGAAGCATCTGGTTTCAAGATTTATATCAGTGCTTAAATCCTGAAAGTACTGAAGTTTTATAGCTCTTTGGAGAGAAGGCAGGATCTACATTAGCACTTGTTAGTGTAACAGTTAATGCATTGCTGAACAAAATGGACACTAAAAGACTAACATAAATCTAAAAACTGAGAGTAAACATATTTGTGATTTACTAAGAAAGGAAAAGAAATTGAATGATTTTATGCTTGTATTTTAAAGCAAAGAAAGATTAAATTGGTTTGGGAGATATTTTGGTCATGCTCTTTAATCAAGTCAAATCAAATCTTTATTGTCAATGCACAACATGTGAACAATGAAATGGAATGAGCTTCCCTTGGTGCAGACTCACCACCAAACATAAAATTCATCTCAATAACTCAATAAATGAAAGAAACAGAATCACTAAACCCAAATAAGTAATAGCTAACACACTTTCCCATACACCTACAGTATATAGTATGTATGTAACATTATATTATATTATACTAATATGAACATGTTGCACGTTGCACTGGTCCTGCAAGTCTATCATATCATATGCAAACCTAATTGTGGTATTATGCTGTGTTCTGATAGAACTTGGTTCATACTATCATATGTGGTGGACATGCCCAAAAGCAAAAAAATACTGGACAAAAATACATACATGGATGGAAAAAAATGGTAAAACAACAAAATATTTTTGTTGGGCATTTTACTGGATAAGTACAATAAAGGGGAGGCATATCTGATTTTACATGTATTGACTGCAGCTAGAATTGTATTTGCACAATAATGGAAAAGTGAAGAGATCCCAACAGATGAAAATATGATTAAAATATTAGAATCTGCAGAAATGGATAGGCTGACACTTAAACTTACAATTAAGGAAAAGAAAGAAAAGAAAGAAACTGAATACTTTTTGATCTGGGATTTATTTTATGATAAAACAGGAGTTAGAAGCAGGGAAATATAAGGAAAGGATCAATGAAATAAAGGATATATGTTAAAATGGTTAAGTAGTAGTAGTTGTTATTATTATTGTTATTATTAAAAATCAATACTAATGTAATTAACACTGTTGCAAATATTTTGATTACTATTTCCTAAAAATAATAATAAAAATATTTGTACCCAAACAACATACATTGAAAATGAAATTGTTATATATTATAAAATAAAAAACGATGGAAAAAAATATTATTAAGCACCACTCTTCCCTACTATATGTACTGTTTATTTATACCTATATATCACCCTCTGTTTATGACATTGTATAAATACTGATAAATTTCTTTTCCAAATGGTTTGTGTCATAAAATAATATAGAAATATATAATTATAAGGGGGAAGTGGACTGATGAGTAAACCACATAGTGTGTGTGTGTATGTGTGTGTGTATTACTTAATGTCACATATATAGATATACATAGAAAGAATTTGGGGGGAGGAAGATATAATTGTTTCGATTTGTGTGAACCAATTGTAATTGAAACTGTTCCAATGTTAGTTCTGTGCAGATGTAATCAAAATATCTCTTTTGATTTTGTGATTCCAGCTATTAATAGCCATAGTGCTATTTATCTTTATTATGATTTCTTTTAAATCTAGAAGAAATATTTAAGCTCTAGATTTTAATATTGATTCCATGTAAACTCAACGCCCTAACATACATTTTATAGTTTTTAAATTTTTCATATCAATACTAATTTTTCTTTCCACCCCCCCATGTAATATTGTTGTTGTCCCAGTAATCGTAACAAAAAACTGATTGAGTGAATGAATAATATCTATGCACTAGAGACATATAACATTGGAATTGTAGAAATTTCAAAATTAGGAGAGGTATAAAATTATTTGGAGATAATCTTTTTTAGCGGGAACAGCCCAAAGCAGGTCAATAAAAATGGGTAACTCCAGTCAATATAGAATGCTGGGATGGCATAAAAATAAAATTATGACCTTTAATAGAATGATCATATTCTGTGATGTGTGTATATCTACAAAGATCAAAGCCACAGTATTTCCTGTGACACACTATGGAAGTGAAAGTTGGACTTTAAAGAAGCAGGATAGGAAGAGTATCAACACTTTTGAACTTTGGTATTGGAGGAAGATACTGTGGACAGCCAAGAAAACAAATTGGATGATGAATGGATGGATGGAGGGAAGGAGGTATTATTAAACAAATAAACCAAGAGATTTCACTTGAGATACAAATGACCAGGCTCAAATTGTTCTGATTCAAACACATTATGCAAACTCCAAATTCTCTAGAAAAGGTTCTAATGCTGGAAAAGGTGGAAGGAAAGAGAAGATGACAGACAGCAACATGGTTAAAAATGAATTGTTGGGAAACTTAAAAGAACAGGCCGTGATCTACTTATGGGATTGGTAGGAGTTGAAGATGATTTGAAGTATATAGAATGCTCAATTGAATGGTTTCCTGTTGGAACAGCAATTCAGTTTTTGTGGAAGACACACCTTTACTTTTACTATTGTAATAAAAAGAATAATGCTGACTGCACATACTAAACCTCCCACTAGGTGGCAATGAAGTAAAGTCAACAACAGCTAAAAGTATTAGACTCTGGAAGCCAAGATAAGTGAAACCGACATCATTTAAATACAAAGCTCTTGCTCAATTTATTCCTTGGTAGTAAGTTAAAGGTGAACTTTTTCTTTTCTCCACTTAGCAAATTCAGTAGTTTGAGTAGTTCCTAAGATCAAATTGAAATCAATGTGCTACAATGGTAAGGTGTTAGAAAAGCCTGAAAAGCAAGATAAACCTAGCATTTTTGCCCATACAAAATTACCTGCGCTGTAGCACCAGAAGAAATACTGAAAATGTTCACACACACCCCAGCAGTATCTGAGATAATTAACAGATTTGTTAGTAAAGAGTAACACATGCTCCATAGCAGTATAGGAGATGGAACAATGTCACAGATTGTAGTGCAAGATTCCAAGGGTCCCAAGTTAATCTTTGGTGGCATTTCGCTTTAAGCAAGAGTGAATTTAAGAGTATGCAATATCTGTCACAGGTGATATTTTTCCTAACAATTTCCCCTAATTTACATTGGAACTTTTTATTTGCATAATTTTTGCACTTTGATATTTACCTTAGTTCAGTGTTATACTTCTTACGTATATAAATAATGCAGGCATAATTAGTGACAGTTTTTCTGAAATATGGAGAACTTTTGTAATTAGCATAGATAGACCTGAGCAATATATACTCAGGTTTTATATAAGAAAGCTTCTAATATTAAAAGCACAAAGACAAGTTCAATTAACAGGAGAAAACATTACTCATATAGCCTTTAGGAGAGCCAGTTTAGTATAATGGTTAAGACATCAGGCTAGAAACTGGGAGTCCATAAGTTTAGTCTCCTTCTTAGGCAAAAAGCCAGCTGGATGATCTTGGGCTACTCAAATTCTTTCAGCTCTAAGAAAGCGGAAATGGTAAAGCACTTCTGAAAAACCTTGCCAAAAAACCCTGCCAGAACTTGTTCAGACAATCTCTGAGAAATGGACACTATTGAACAGGAAAAATAAAAATCTTTAGAGTGGTCTACCTTTTTGTTAGATTTGTGGGAGGTGGATCCAGAGTGTTATATTATTTTATTCTGCAAAACAGATTGTGCAAACTTTAGTCCAACATATCATGTTAAGTCTTGCATATTATCTACACCACTTTAAGAAAAAGACAAAAAAATATTTTACTGAATGAATGCAGTTGTGAATTTTATGCAGATTTGCTGGTGAAATTATTTATAATAGTCATTAAATATAAAGTAAAAAGGTAAAAAAATGGAATCAATCATGTCAGACTAAAGGTTTGTTAAAACCTTTGCTGTTAAAAAAGTTTTAAAACCGTATTTATGAAACTCAATGAGTCAGTGAAACCCAGTTTTGTGTCCCATGATAAGCCAGAGCTATAAAATGTATAGCTCCCACATTGGCACATTTTCAACAGAAGCAAAACAGTCATACTACGCTTGTTTCAAAGTATCATTGCTACGTAGCATATTATATGACTCGTATTGTAAGAGTTTTAATTGGTTCTAATGGAATAATTGCCTGTCAGAGAAAGGGCACAGTTACTTTCAAAATGTATTCCTTACTTAAGTATGATAAATTAAAGAGATGACAAAAGATTTATTCATACTCAAACTAGTCTTGAGAAATATTTCAAAATCTTGAGAAACGATGATTTCTAGCTAGCTATGGATCATCCCATTTCCTTATAAAAAAGTATGTTACTCAAATCACAGTGCAGTCATGCATACATCTTTAAAAACTGTAGGAGGAAGAAGGAATATTAGGTATGTTTCTGCCTTGAATTATTTATAAAAATAATAAAGGTAGCATAAAAATATTTAATAAATAAAATCAAGCAGTCAATAAACATATGTTCATGAATTCTCTTTCCTTTCTTGCTTAAATATGGTTATGCACAGCCATTTATAGACATTGATTATTTGTTTACTAGATTATATCTTGCCATAATTAGGATGATGTATAATAAAACATCCACAGAATAAAAATAAGTAGTAAAATGAGCAAACCAATATGTAGTATATACAAAACCTGTGCTAAACATTATGTTACTGTATGTTTACGCTTATTTGATTAGTATATTAGCAATAGCGATAGCAGTTAGACTTATATACCACTTCATAGGGCTTTCAGCCCTCTCTAAGCGGTTTCCAGAGTCAGCATAATGCCCCCAACAATCCGGGTCCTCATTTTACCCACCTCGGAAAGATGGAAGGCTGAGTCAACCTTGAGCCGGTGAGATATGAACAGCCGAACTGCTGAACTGCAGTCAGCTGAAGTAGCCTGCAGTGCTGCACTCTAACCACTGCACCACCTTGGCTCATTTACAGATACTTCCCACAATAAAACTCTTTATAGTAGAGGTTATAATCTAGCCAATTCAATCCAGTTCTTGTGGGGGGAAATAAATCACTAATTTTATTTTTTCTTGTAAGTACTACTTGGACAAGGACAATGATCTGGTATCCTCCTTAGTCTGTAACTGGGAATCAGCTGGCCACAAAGGATAGGGTATCACTCTGCTTGGTCTTTAACAGGATGTAGCAGGAATTATGCTTAGAAAGGAAAACGGGTATTGGCATTAGATACTGACATATATTTACTGTAGTTTACTTTTCATGCAACATACTTTTCATGTATGTTATTTACTTTAACGGTGCACATTTTGATATTTTGGTCGTAATATTTGCTAATATTTGCAGATATAGTGTATCTGCTAAAGCTTGTTCTTATGTAGGAAGTCAATCAACAGAGCTCAGTTGATGCAGTTCAGTTGATGGGTTTAATTCCAACTAAATAGGCCTAATGTATTTTTAAATGGCACGAGACTTAAAAAAAAAGGTTGTTGCAACTCATTGAATTAACTATCGCTCTGGAATTCATTTAATCTGCATGTCCAGCTGACATTTACACCCAAATACTCAGGAGATTCAATTAAGATAAGCAAGCTTCCTGTTTGTGAAATACAAGTTACTTCATTTTCCTGAGTGATTTTAGAGAGAGAAAAGCCGTCTCCATTCTGTGCTTGGAAGATAAACACAGAGCAGGAAAGAACAAAGTTCAGCTTTTTGTAACAGGCAATGGCCAGCATGTGATTTCGTCTTATGTATTAAATTGTTGATGAATAGACTTAACAGAAAGTTAAATCAGTAGGAAATGTGGGCCAAGATCCAATGAATTCAGAAGCAGTTCCATGACGCCAAGCTAGATTAACCCTTGCTCTTTCTCAAACAAACAAAAACAAAATTACCACTGTTTATGTTGCATGGTAAATTATTTTTAAATGAGATATTTTAATCTGAATTGCAAAGTGAATATTTATAATTGTCAAAATATGCATGTAAAAAGTCAGTTTGGGAAATGCACAAGAGATTATTAAGAATCAAATTTTAGTAGACTACAACAAGGCTGGGTGAGCCCATGTTGGTGAGCCCATGTTGCTTATTTGAACTTTGTGGAAACTGAGAAAAAATGCTGTTCATTGTTGCAGCAACGTGTCTAGGTTTAGTAGATATGGGTACACACAAACTGAAGTTTAATTTCAGGATCAAGTTAATCTTCCAGCAAAGGGTCAATTGACCTTAAGAAGATTTCCATGGAGTTACCAAACTTATATTGCACTTCTAAATTATGAAAGGCAGCTGGGAAAAGATGCTTGGTTCTCTCCCAACAGATTTATATTATAATTGGCTCTTGAAATACTCAAATCGTTCTTAGAATGTCATGTGACTTTCTGGACTTATTCAACTCATTCAACATAAGAATCAAATTCAATACTTGTAGGATTATTTTTTCCCCACTTAAAAATGACTGTTTTGGAAAGAATTTTCTACCACGCCATTTTCCACCGTACTGCAAAATTAAAATGAAAACAATGACAAGTTGACTGGAAAATTGTGCGTCTTTTGCAGTTAGACCAAGTTGTCCACATCAGGTGGTTTATAAACCTGATATAAGCTCCAGGATTCTGCTAGAAAGTTTTTAATTTATTAGAAATCAATGCATTGTATGCAGGATACTACTGTTGCGCAAAATAAAGGATTTGTAAATATAGTTTCCAAATAAAACTAGATGGGAAACATTAGTTGGTAGCAGAAAGAAATTCTAAGCTTGCTTTGCATACATAGAGCAGTCTCTGTTCTGAGTAATTCATGACCCGTTGAAGTAATTCAATGATGGTACAAATATCAAATAAATGGATAAAAATGATAGGTATGATTGGAAAGAAAACTGTGAGTCTAAGGTTCCACATTATTTTAAATGTGGTCTAAATAAGATTATGAAGAAGAGAGCCACAAGGAGAGAATCTGCAAGAAAAAAAGAAAAGAGCATCCATATGTATCTCTCAGAATTAAAACTGAATAAATGTCTGTTTCAATATGTTTTGATTTTGAAAAACTTATTGATAAATGGACAAGTTGTAGAAGAAACATTTGGCATAAAGTAGATCAAAAGAATCCTTATCTCATTTTAAAATAATAAAACATTAAACATTAAACACTGATAATTTGAAGTGTCATATTTTCTGGGTACTTCAGAGACTAGTTGGAGTTTAGCATGAAAGATAGAAAAAACATTAAGGTCTGCTATAATTCATGAGCTGATTTAAACCAATTATTTCAAACTAATGTAAAGTTGTAGATGAAGGCACAGTGCTGCAGTTTAGAATAGATACCTGGTTTCCACATCCTACTCTGGGTCTAAATGATCTTCTAAACCAAGGGTGTCAAAGTGAAGGGCCCTTGGGCTGGATGCATCAGGCACAGGCCATGCCCACCCCAGCTCTGCAAATAGGCAATACATTGCAAAACATCATGTGAAACAAATGATATTTTGCAATGTGACACAATGACGTGACACAATGAGTTTGACAACCGTGTTCTAAACCAATGTTTCTCAACCTTGGCAACTTTAAGATGTGTGGACTTCAATTCCTAGAATTCCGCAGCCAACCATGAATTGCCTATGTTGTCAAAGTTGAGAAACACTGTTCTATAGTGTGACAGGTGATGGAGAATTGGATGGATTGACTTGGGCATACTAAATTTCCATAGAACTGATAATGCCCATTGCAATAGCAGTAGATGTGCAATTGCAACCTTTTTAAAAAAGGTTTTCCCTTTTAAATAGAGTGTGCCATGGAAAAAAAGGAGAGATCCAAACATTGGTAACTGAGCATTAATATAAGTATTAATAATCATGTTATTTTTATTATTTTAGAAATAGACATTCTTTTCCACAACAAAATGGAGTCAATTCCATAATTAACATGTGGGATTACGGAATGATAGTGGTGACACTGGAGAAATATAAATGTTAGGCCTGGAAGCCATTATTTTTCATTGGGGCCTTCCGGCCTGCTACATTTACTGGTGTGGAAGGGGGGATTATATGGAGTAAGGGAGGTATAGAGTCAAAATAAAATTCCTTTCTCAGATAGTCAAGGACATCTTGCCCTCCACCTGGAAGGGTGTGACTAGAAGGCATCTCCAGTTGGGATGATGACTGATTGGTCTATATGATGGACATGTGCATGCTGGGCAGAGACGTGGGCTTTCATTTGGGTGGGGAAAACCTGGAAGCTTTCAGATTAGGATTTTCCCAGATGTGCCAACATGACATCTCTAATAAAATGGAACTTTGAGGAACTTCAGGCCTCAGAGTGTTCTTTTGTTGGGGGTGTTACTTGGAACCCTGACATTAAAGCTGTTATGTCCAACAACAATATTATGTATCTGCAGTATGGTTAGTGGAATATTGGTTTTCTTTTAAGAATTGTGAATTGATACCATCCCTTTGACATTGTTGTCTTCTGCTTCTGTCTGTAATTATTTCCCTTTTTTGTTGTTTTCAAAGAATGTAGCTCTATAACTCAACAGAGTATTTTGTCTATAGTGTTTTAGGCAGCATTTGCATTTTAGGGAAAGGTCAAGGCTTCATTGTGTGATATGTTAAATATATACTTAATTTGAGATACTATCAGATTGTTCTGTAAGTGACACCGCAAACTCAATTTCTTTTCATTTTGTTAGCTGGATGCATGCCAGCCTATTTAATTTGCAGAATACTTGCTACTTAGGAATCCCAGAAAGCATTTCTTTTCATTAATGTATTGTAGAGAAATGAATTGTTAAGGAACGATAATCTATTCTATTTACAGAAGGCTATAAGGTTTAAAACTCATTCCACATCTTTGGTATACAGTAACATCCTATAGACATTATGAATATATAATAATGCTGTTAATTTTTTTCCCCATTTTGGGATGAGTTGTAAAGAAAGCAGTTATGATTATAGATTACTCTGTGACATCTGTATGCACAATATATCCACAAATATAAATGAGACAGAGAAAAACAACACAGGGGACAGAAAGGGAAAAATCAGCTCACAAATTAGCTATTAGGATAGTTTCTGTTACTAAGGCATTTGAGCAAGAATTCTGACTAGCCAGATACTAATAGAAGAGCATCATTCAATTTGCCTGTTAAGTATTGGGAGTAGATGCAATTATCACTAATGGTTTGAATCACTCTGCTGTTTCAATATTTCATTCCAGGATGGAACTATACTAGTGTCTCCTATGCAATCTTTTAAGGTTCTTACCAGTGTGTTACTTACTACATCTAATCCTAGTAGTGATATAATCATTAGCAATTTTCTTTCCATGAGATCAACACAAGTATGCAGATAGGGAAAAGTAATTTTCATGTATGTTCTCTAATTTTATTTATTTTAGGTTAAGTTTTTCCATTCATTGCCTGATCTGTGATAAAGCTGATTTAAAGTTGCTCTATTTTTCCCATGGGTGGGCAAATCAAGAAATAGCAAGTTTGTTCATTTTCTGTAGTATTTGGCTTTTACTTTGTTTCC